>NW_027254840.1:0-160086 GCF_044704955.1 Pristiophorus japonicus | reverse complement strand
GGGAATAGAGAGAGAGAGAGAGAGAGGGGGGAAGAAGAGAGGGGAAGAGTAAAAGGGAAAAGAGAAATGATAGGGTATTGGGAATAGAGAGAAAGGAGAATGAAAGGTGGCAATTAAGAATGAAAGGGAGAAGGGAAGATAGGTCGTAGAGAGATAGGGCAGGGAGAGAGAGGGAGGGGGGCAAAGAGAGAGAGAAAGGGGAAGAGAGAAAATAGAAGAAAGAGAGAGGGAGGGAAGAGAGCGAGAGAGAAAGAGTGAAAGAGATAGAGAGAGCAAGAGAGGGAGGGAAGAGACCGAGAGAGAGAGGGAGGGAAGAGAGCGGGAAGAGAAGAGAGAGAGAGAGAGACAGGGGAGAGAGAGAGAGAGCGAGAGAGAGGAGGGAGAGGGAAGAGAGCGAGAGAGACGGGAGAGAGAGAGAGAGGGAGGGAGGAAGAGAGCAAGAGAGACAGGGGGGAGAGAGAGAGAGAGGAAGAGGGCGAGAGAGACGGGAGAGAGAGAGAGGGAGTGAGAGAGGGAGCGAGAGAGAGACAGGGGAGAGAGAGAGAGAGGGAGGGAACAGAGAGAGAGAGAGAGAGAGAGAGGGGAAAGCACGGGAATAGAACAAGAGAAAGAGAGGGAGAGAAGAGAAAGAGAGATACAGGGGAGAGAGAGAGAGAGAGAGAGAGAGAGAGCGCGAGTGTTCAATCTCCTCCTGCACCCACAATCTGTACAAACGCTCAGCCAAAGCCTGCCTCTTACCCAGCACGGGTTGCCCTCCATCGAATGCTGGTGGCTCCCACTGTATGGTGCAACAGTCCTCTCCGACACTCAGGATCTTCGGGGCCTGTGGTGGGTCGGGGACATCTGTGGAGAGAAGCGAGGTCAGCTGGTGCATCACTTGGTGCCGCTCGGCCTGTCGGGGAGTGGGGGACACACCCACACATCATTGGTTAATGGGGTGACCGGTGGGACAGCACACCTTCGGCCAAACCAGCCCGTGCCAGCTGGACGTTAGGACAATTTGGCACAGGGCAGGGCGGGGTGGGGCAGCAGGGTGGGACAGCAGGGCGGGGTGGGACAGCAGGGTGGGTGGGACAGCAGGGTGGGTGGGGCAGCAGGGTGGGTGGGACAGCAGGGACAGCAGGGCGGGTGGGACAGCAGGGCAGGTGGGGTAACAGGGCGGGTGGGACAGCAGGGCGGGTGGGACAGCAGGGCGGGTGGGGTAGCAGGGCGGGGTGGGACAGCAGGGCGGGGTGGGACAGCAGGGCGGGTGGGGTAGCAGGGCGGGTGGGACAGCAGGGCGGGTGGGACAGCAGGGCGGGGTGGGACAGCAGGGCGGGTGGGGACAGCAGGGCGGGGTGGGACAGCAGGGCGGGGGGACAGCAGGGACAGCAGGGCGGGTGGGACAGCAGGGCGGGGTGGGACAGCAGGGCGGGTGGGACAGCAGGGACAGCAGGGCGGGGTGGGACAGCAGGGTGGGTGGGACAGCAGGGCGGGTGGGACAGCAGGGCGGGGTGGGACAGCAGGGCGGGTGGGACAGCAGGGCGGGGTGGGACAGCAGGGCGGGGTGGGACAGCAGGGCGGGTGGGACAGCAGGGCGGGGTGGGACAGCAGGGCGGGTGGGGTAGCAGGGCGGGGTGGGACAGCAGGGCGGGGTGGGACAGCAGGGACAGCAGGGCGGGTGGGACAGCAGGGCGGGTGGGACAGCAGGGCGGGTGGGACAGCAGGGACAGCAGGGCGGGTGGGACAGCAGGGCGGGTGGGACAGCAGGGCGGGTGGGACAGCAGGGCGGGGTGGGACAGCAGGGCGGGTGGGACAGCAGGGACAGCAGGGCGGGGTGGGACAGCAGGGCGGGTGGGACAGCAGGGCGGGTGGGACAGCAGGGCGGGGTGGGACAGCAGGGCGGGTGGGACAGCAGGGACAGCAGGGCGGGGTGGGACAGCAGGGCGGGGTGGGACAGCAGGGCGGGGTGGGACAGCAGGGCGGGTGGGGTAGCAGGACGGGGTGGGACAGCAGGGACAGCAGGGCGGGTGGGACAGCAGGGCGGGGTGGGACAGCAAGGTGGGTGGGACAGCAGGGCGGGTGGGACAGCAGGGCGGGGTGGGACAGCAGGGACAGCAGGGCGGGGTGGGACAGCAGGGACAGCAGGGCGGGGTGGGACAGCAGGGACAGCAGGGCGGGGTGGGACAGCAGGGACAGCAGGGCGGGGTGGGACAGCAGGGCGGGTGGGACAGCAGGGACAGCAGGGCGGGGTGGGACAGCAGGGCGGGGTGGGACAGCAGGGCGGGTGGGGTAGCAGGGCGGGGTGGGACAGCAGGGCGGGGTGGGACAGCAGGGCGGGTGGGGTAGCAGGGCGGGGTGGGACAGCAGGGCGGGGTGGGACAGCAGGGCGGGGTGGGACAGCAGGGCGGGTGGGGTAGCAGGGCGGGGTGGGACAGCAGGGCGGGGTGGGACAGCAGGGACAGCAGGGCGGGTGGGACAGCAGGGCGGGTGGGACAGCAGGGCGGGTGGGACAGCAGGGACAGCAGGGCGGGTGGGACAGCAGGGCGGGGTGGGACAGCAGGGCGGGTGGGGTAGCAGGGCGGGGTGGGACAGCAGAGCGGGGTGGGACAGCAGGGACAGCAGGGCGGGTGGGACAGCAGGGCGGGTGGGACAGCAGGGCGGGGTGGGACAGCAGGGCGGGTGGGACAGCAGGGACAGCAGGGCGGGGTGGGACAGCAGGGCGGGTGGGACAGCAGGGCGGGTGGGACAGCAGGGCGGGGTGGGACAGCAGGGCGGGTGGGACAGCAGGGACAGCAGGGCGGGGTGGGACAGCAGGGCGGGTGGGACAGCAGGGACAGCAGGGCGGGGTGGGACAGCAGGGCGGGTGGGACAGCAGGGACAGCAGGGCGGGGTGGGACAGCAGGGCGGGTGGGACAGCAGGGCGGGTGGGACAGCAGGGCGGGTGGGACAGCAAGGTGGGTGGGACAGCAGGGCGGGTGGGACAGCAGGGCGGGTGGGACAGCAGGGCGGGGTGGGACAGCAGGGCGGGTGGGACAGCAGGGACAGCAGGGCGGGGTGGGACAGCAGGGCGGGTGGGACAGCAGGGACAGCAGGGCGGGGTGGGACAGCAGGGCGGGGTGGGACAGCAGGGCGGGTGGGGTAGCAGGGCGGGTGGGACAGCAGGGCGGGTGGGACAGCAGGGACAGCAGGGCGGGGTGGGACAGCAGGGCGGGGTGGGACAGCAGGGCGGGTGGGGTAGCAGGGCGGGTGGGACAGCAGGGCGGGGTGGGACAGCAGGGACAGCAGGGCGGGTGGGACAGCAGGGCGGGGTGGGACAGCAAGGTGGGTGGGACAGCAGGGCGGGTGGGACAGCAGGGCGGGTGGGACAGCAGGGCGGGGTGGGACAGCAGGGCGGGGTGGGACAGCAGGGACAGCAGGGCGGGGTGGGACAGCAGGGCGGGTGGGACAGCAGGGCGGGTGGGACAGCAGGGACAGCAGGGCGGGGGGGACAGCAGGGACAGCAGGGACAGCAGGGCGGGTGGGACAGCAGGGCGGGGTGGGACAGCAGGGCGGGGTGGGACAGCAGGGCGGGTGGGACAGCAGGGACAGCAGGGACAGCAGGGCGGGTGGGACAGCAGGGACAGCAGGGACAGCAGGGCGGGTGGGACAGCAGGGCGGGGGGGACAGCAGGGACAGCAGGGACAGCAGGGCGGGTGGGACAGCAGGGCGGGGTGGGACAGCAGGGCGGGGTGGGACAGCAGGGCGGGTGGGGTAGCAGGGCGGGTGGGACAGCAGGGCGGGTGGGACAGCAGGGACAGCAGGGACAGCAGGGCGGGGGGGACAGCAGGGACAGCAGGGACAGCAGGGCGGGGTGGGACAGCAGGGCGGGTGGGACAGCAGGGTGGGTGGGACAGCAGGGACAGCAGGGCGGGTGGGACAGCAGGGACAGCAGGGCGGGTGGGACAGCAGGGTGGGTGGGACAGCAGGGCGGGGTGGGACAGCAGGGTGGGTGGGACAGCAGGGCGGGTGGGGTAGCAGGGCGGGGTGGGACAGCAGGGCGGGTGGGACAGCAGGGTGGGTGGGACAGCAGGGTGGGTGGGACAGCAGGGCGGGTGGGACAGCAGGGCGGGTGGGACAGCAGGGCGGGGTGGGACAGCAGGGCGGGTGGGGTAGCAGGGCGGGGTGGGACAGCAGGGCGGGTGGGGTAGCAGGGCGGGTGGGACAGCAGGGCGGGGTGGGACAGCAGGGCGGGGTGGGACAGCAGGGCGGGTGGGGTAGCAGGGCGGGTGGGACAGCAGGGCGGGTGGGGTAGCAGGGCGGGTGGGGTAGCAAGGCGGGGTGGGACAGCAGGGCGGGGTGGGACAGCAGGGCGGGGTGGGACAGCAGGGCGGGTGGGACAGCAGGGCGGGTGGGGTAGCAGGGCGGGTGGGGTAGCAGGGCGGGTGGGGTAGCAGGGCGGGTGGGACAGCAGGGCGGGTGGGACAGCAGGGCGGGTGGGACAGCAGGGCGGGTGGGGTAGCAGGGCGGGTGGGGTAGCATGGCGGGTGGGGTAGCAGGGCGGGTGGGACAGCAGGGCGGGTGGGACAGCAGGGCGGGTGGGGTAGCAGGGCGGGTGGGACAGCAGGGCGGGTGGGGTAGCAGGGCGGGTGGGGTAGCAGGGCGGGTGGGACAGCAGGGCGGGTGGGACAGCAGGGCGGGTGGGACAGCAGGGCGGGTGGGACAGCAGGGCGGGTGGGACAGCAAGGTGGGTGGGACAGCAGGGCGGGGTGGGACAGCAGGGCGGGTGGGGTAGCAGGGCGGGGTGGGACAGCAGGGAGGGTGGGACAGCAAGGTGGGTGGGACAGCAGGGCGGGGTGGGACAGCAGGGCGGGTGGGACAGCAGGGCGGGTGGGGTAGCAGGGCGGGTGGGACAGCAGGGACAGCAGGGCGGGGTGGGACAGCAGGGCGGGGTGGGACAGCAGGGCGGGGGGGACAGCAGGGCGGGTGGGACAGCAGGGCGGGTGGGACAGCAGGGCGGGGTGGGACAGCAGGGCGGGGTGGGACAGCAGGGCGGGGTGGGACAGCAGGGCGGGTGGGACAGCAGGGACAGCAGGGACAGCAGGGCGGGGTGGGACAGCAGGGTGGGTGGGACAGCAGGGTGGGTGGGACAGCAGGGACAGCAGGGCGGGTGGGACAGCAGGGACAGCAGGGCGGGGTGGGACAGCAGGGCGGGTGGGACAGCAGGGACAGCAGGGCGGGTGGGACAGCAGGGTGGGTGGGACAGCAGGGCGGGGTTGGACAGCAGGGACAGCAGGGCGGGTGGGATAGCAGGGAGGGTGGGACAGCAGGGCGGGTGGGACAGCAGGGAGGGTGGGACAGCAGGGCGGGTGGGACAGCAGGGAGGGTGGGACAGCAGGGCGGGTGGGACAGCAGGGAGGGTGGGACAGCAGGGTGGGTGGGACAGCAGGGTGGGTGGGACAGCATCTTTTACTTGAAGGGTCCTATCGGGAAAAAATGGGTTTGATTGCCCTCTTGTGGATTGTAGGCCTGTTTGCCACTGGGTGAATGAGCTGGTGTGGTTATCTGTAATGGCTGTCCCGTCGGTGGGGGAGAGAGGGCAATGCCTCGGTCTGCTGCCATTTCTCCTGACACAGACTGCTGTTGTGACGTGCTGAGCACCTTTAGTTTAAACCACATTCTGAGCTTAAAGTGTCTGCGTGTTAAACCACAGCATGGATAAAGTTGTGGCTCCATGGGCAGCATGCTCGCCTCTGAACCAGGAGGTTGTGGGACTTAAACTCAAAAATCCAGCCTGACACTCCCAGTGTGATGCCGAGGGAGTGCCGCACTGTTGGAGGTGCCATCTTTCGGATGAGACGTTAAACCGAGGCCCCGTCTGCCCTCTCAGGTAGATGTAAAAAATCCTATTTTGAAGAAGAGCAGGAGAGTTATCCCCAGTGTCCTGGCCAATATTTATCCCTCAATCAATATCACTAAAAAACAGATTATCTGGTCATTATTACATTGCTGTTTGTGGGAGTTTGCTGTGTGCAAATTGGCTGCTGTGTTTCCTACATTACAACAGTGACTACACTCCAAAAGTACTTCCCTGGCTTTGGGATGTCCTGAAGCTGTGAAAGGTGCTCTGATAGGCCCCTTGCTTTCCTGGGGAGTAAAATACAGAAGGGACTAAACTAATTCCTCATCCGGAAACACAGCGTCAGTTTCCACATGTACACTGATAACACTCAGCTCTATCTCACCCCCACTTCTCTCAACCCTCCACGGTCTCTAAACTGTCAGACTGCTCATCCGACATCCAGTCCTGGGTGAGCAGAAATATTCTCCAATTGAATATTGGGAAGACCAAAGCCATTGTTTTCGGTCCCCGCCACAAACTCCGTTCCCCAGTCACTGACTCCATCCCTCTCCCCAACTCCTGTCTGAGGATGAACCTTAGTGTCATATTTGACCCTGAAATGAGCTTCCGCACATATCCGCAGCATAACTAAGACCACCTATTTCCACCTCCATAACA
This sequence comes from Pristiophorus japonicus, assembly GCF_044704955.1. NCBI lineage: Eukaryota > Metazoa > Chordata > Chondrichthyes > Pristiophoridae > Pristiophorus > Pristiophorus japonicus. The sequence continues at coordinate 153,608 of NW_027254840.1, read as the reverse complement.
TCGCCCGTCTCCACCCCCCTGCCTCAGCTGATCGGCTGCTGAAACCCTCATCCGTGCCTTTGTTACCTCTAGACTTGACTATTCCAGCGCACTCCTGGCCGGCCCCGCACATTCTACCCGACGTAAACTAGAGGTAATCCAAAACTCGGCAGCCCGTGTCCTAACTTGCACCAAGTTCCGCTCACCCATCACCCCTGTGCTCGCTGGCTTACATTGGCTCCCGGTTAAGCAACACCTCGATTTCAAAATTCTCCTCCTTGCTTTCAAATTCTTCCATGGCCCTCTCCCCTCCCTATCTCTGTAATCTCTCCCAGCCCCACAACCCCCTCCTCCACTCCTGAAATATGGGCGCTTCTCTAATTCTGACCCCTTGAGCATCCCTGATTACAATCGCTGAACCATTGGTGGCCGTGCCTTCTGTTGCCTGGGCCCCAAGCTCTGGAACTCCCTGCCTAAACCCCTCCACCTCTCTACCTCTCTTTCCTCCTTTAAAACGTTCCTTAAAACCCACCTCTTTGACCGAGCTCTGCCCTAATAAGGAGTTATATGGCTCGATGTCAAATTGTGTTTGATAATGCTCCTGCGACCTGCCTTCGGAGGTTTTACTGGGCATTGCAATCAGCGACCTGGCTTCGTAGCCATCGCCCTCATGCAGCAGCACGCGCTGCTCCCTGCAGTGATATGCCACCGCACACGGGCAGGCACAGCAGGAGGGCTGAAGGAGCGTCAAGAGTCCATAGAGGGACCCGGGAGAGGCATGCGTCTGGGGTCCAGGAGAGGCGAGGGCCCAGGGGCAGCACGGGCCAGCCCACACTGCGATATGTGTGCACACTAGGTCCGTGCAGCAGAGCTGGTCTCCAGTCGTCCTGGTTAACCTTTGCCACTGGACCAAGACCTCGCTCTGTCAAGCCCGTGTGCAACGGTCACCCCACGTTAAAAAAATCCACGCACAGGCATCTTCCACCCTTCAGGATGTAGTTTGCGATCCGGAATATTAGGTCCTTCATTGAAACACCTGTGAACTTGGCCCTTTTTGGCGTGGAAGCAAGTCATCCTCGCTTTGAGGGACCGCCTATGATGATGATTTACTGGGCGCTATATTAATGTTTGTTCACGTTGTGTGGGTCATGTCCCCCAGTCGGGGGTCCCTGGGAGGCAGCCTCCCGGTGAGGTGGGCTGTGCATTGTCAGCGGTTGGGACTGCGGCACTCACCGACCACTCTGACAGTGATGTCAGCTCGATCCTCCCCGGCGGGATTCTGCACCAGCACAGTGTAGACACCCTCATCCGATCGCTCTGTTCCCTCCACGATGAAGACACAGTGATCGGGGTGCTTCTCCACATGGACCCGTCCTTCCATCTCCGTGATCACCTGCACACAGCAACAAAATCAGGCTCACCTCCAAACAGTGCCCGCACTGGGCCCGACCCAGACCCACCCAGGTCACACTGGGCCCGACCCAGACCCACCCGGGTCACACTGGGCCCGACCCAGACCCACCCGGGTCACACTGGGCCCGACCCAGACCCACCCGGGTCACACTGGGCCCGACCCAGACCCACCCGGGTCATACTGCATGGTCACACTGGGGGTAGAGAGGGGAATGGGGATAATTGAGGGGGTAGAGGGGGGAATGGGGATAATTGAGGGGGCAGAGGGTGGGGAATGGGGATAATTGAGGGGGTTGAGGGGGAAATGGGGACATTTGAGAGGGTAGAGGGGGAATGGGGATAATTGAGGGGGTAGAGGGGGGAATGGGGATAATTGAGGGGGTAGAAGAGGGGGTAGAGGGGGGAATGGGGATAATTGAGGGGGCAGAGGGTGGGGAATGGGGATAATTGAGGGGGTAGAGGAGGGAATGGGGATAATTGAGGGGGTAGAGGGGGGAATGGGGATAATTGAGGGGGTAGAGGAGGAACTGGGGGTAATTGAGAGGGTAGAGGGGGAGAATGGGGATATTTGAGGGGGTAGAGGGGGAAATGGGGGTAATTGAGAGGGTAGAGGGGGGAATGGGGATATTTGAGGGGGAACTGGGGGTAACTGAGAGGGTAGAGGGGGGAATGGGGATATTTGAAGGGGTAGAGGGGGAACTGGGGGTAATTGAGGGGGTAGAGGAGGAACTGGGGGTAATTGAGAGGGTAGAGGGGGGAATGGGGATATTTGAGGGGGTAGAGGAGGAGGTAGAGGGGGGAATGGGGATAATTGAGGGGGTAGAGGGGGAACTGGGGGTAATTGAGAGGGTAGAGGGGGGGAATGGGGATATTTGAGGGGGCGGGGGGGGAAATGGGGAAACCTTCAGCTCTCAGCGATTGACGATCTGCGGAAAGGATTCCTCTGTGGCATAAGTGATGATTTGAAGATGAGGAGGAGTTGCTAAAAACTTACCCAGGTAAATTACCAACTGCACGGAGGGCTTAAAATCCAAGGCGGGTGAAGAACGGTGTCGGTGGAACTTTTTGGCTCATATGAAGGTGGGGTTGGGGCTGCATGGTGAGATGAAGGTCCATTTCCCTGTGCCTTGGAGTTTTATGTGAAGAAACAGGAGGAAGAGAGAGGTGGATTGACGCAGGCGGTGCTTCCACACACGGTCGAATGGCTGGCTGCGCCCGCGGTTCTCTCACTGCTGTAAACTTACCCGGCCATCCTTCAGGAGGTCTGCGTTGAACTCCATCACCCCCGGCTGAGCCGGTGTCTGGTCCGGGCTGCTTGCCTGCACAAGCAAAGCACAGCCATGAAGCAATGGGGCTACCCACAGACAGGGGTGAAAGCAGCCAGTGGATCAATGAAGGGGCGGAGAGAGACAAAGCGTGAACCAGGACTATCGGGCAATGAATAGATCGGGGAGAGAGAGAGAGAGAGAGAAAAAGCGTGAGCGACAGAGAGAACGAGGGACTGTGAGATGGAGAGAGAGAGAGACAGAGAGCGTAAGCGACAGAGAGTGTCATGTATTTAACTGTCATTGTAACCATGTATAAACTGACCTAAGTTGTACACTGTGAGAACACTGACCACTAGGTGGTGAACTTGTGGGAGACACTCCGAATCTGGACTTTCAGGTATAAAAGGGGAAGCTCCACCCATCTTCATCACTTCAGTGCTGGCTAATAAAAGTAACTGGTCACAGAGTGACCTTCTCTCAAGTATGGGCCTCGTGTGCATTTATACTGTATAGTAAGGACGTATCATTGGCGACGAGAAACTGGGATTTAAACCACGCGAGCATGGCCACTAGCAGCACAGATGAGAGGTACAGTGTTGGTGATGATTGGGACGATTTTATTGAGAGACTACAGCAAAGTTTTGTCACTAAGGAATGGCTGGGACAGGATTCGGCCGACAAACGCAGGGCTCATCTCCTGACGGTTTGTGGGTCCAGGACGTACTCCCTGATGAAGGACCTTCTAGCGCCAGAGAAGCCGACGGACAAGACTTTTGAAGAGCTCAGTAAGTTGATCAGGGAACACTTTAAACCAGAGAGCAGCGTGCACATGGCGAGACACCGGTTTTACACGCAACGGCGGCGAGAAGGGCAAAGCGTTCCAGACTTCATGGCAGACCTCTGGTGACTGGCGAGCCTATGTAAGTTCACAGATGCATGCAGAGCGGAGATGCTGCTGAGGGCATTGGGCACACTGGGGTTTTCAATAAGCTGATTGAGACCAAAGACTTGACCCTGGAAACTGCAGCTTTGATGGCCCAGACATTTATCTCAGGGGAGGAAGAGACCAGAATGATGTTTGACAAAAATCTTGGTTTAAATGCAGCAAATGGACAGGGAGTCAACATTGTTAACACAGGACACAGTTCTCCAGGCAGGCAGGGGCAATCGGACATGCCCGAGCATGTAGTCGAACCCAAAGGGGGGATTCAACAGAGACAATGGCTAGCTGAACGGCGAGTCATGCCATCGCAAGGGACAATATGGCCAGTAATGGGGCCATCAACACCTGTTAATGGTGTGCTTAAGAACAGTTACAGAGACAGTCAGAGACGATCGACTGGTAATGGACCTTTTGTTTCCAACAACGGCTCATGTTGGAGGTGTGGAGGCAAACACACAGCCAGAGCTTGCAGGTATCAGCAATACACCTGCAGAAATTGCAACATCAGCGGTCACTTGGCACGTATGAGCAGGAAGCCTGCAGCCAGGTTGATGTACGAGGAGGACGGGCCCGATGCAAGCCCTACGAGGCCAAATGGACACTGGGGGAAATCGCTGGAAGCTGAAGTTCAGCGAGTTCACGTGGAGCACATATATAGTTCATACACCAGGACGCCACCGATAATGATGAAAGTGCTCCTCAATGGCATCCCAGTATCAATGGAGCTAGACACGGGGGACAGCCAGTTCCTGATGAGTATCAAACAGTTCGACAAGTTGTGGACGTCCAAGGTCAGGAGGCCAAAATTATTGCCAATTGCCGCACAGCTAAGGACATATACAAAGGAGATCATTCCGGTGCCAGGCAGCGCCACGGTAGTCGTGATCCACAAAGATTCGGAGAACAGGTTGCCACTCTGGATTGTCCTGGGGGACGGTCCCGCACTACTGGGGAGGAGTTGGCTTGCTGTCATGAACTGGAAATGGGACGATGTCAATGCAATTTCTTCTGTGGAGCAAATATCGTGCTCACAGGTCCTGGACAAATTTGACTCACTATTTCAACCCGGCATTGGCACGTTCATGGGGGCCAAGGTAGTGATTCACATAAACCCGGACACCAGGCCAGTACACCACAAGGCCAGAGCGGTGCCGTACATGATGCGGGAAAAGATAGAAGGCGAATTGGACCGCCTGCTGAGGGAAGGCATCATCTCGCCAGTCGAATTCAGTGACTGGGTAAGCCCGATTGTGCCGGTGCTCAAGGCGGATGGGTCGGTCAGGGTATGTGGTGATTACAAGGCCACCATCAATCGGGTGTCACTACAAGACCAGTACCCGCTACCGAGAGCGGAGGACCTCTTTGCGACGCTATCCGGTGGCAAACTTTTTTCAAAATTGGACCTGACCTCAGCTTACATGACCCAGGAACTGGCGAGTGAGTCGAAGAAGCTGACCACCATCACGACACACAAGGGGTTGTTTGAGTACAACAGATGTCCGTTCGGGATTCGCTCGGCCTCCGCGATCTTTCAACGAAATATGGAAAGCCTCCTCAAGTCGATTCCAAGGACGGTGGTTTTTCAGGATGACATCCTCATCACGGGTTGTGATACTGAAGAACACCTCCACAACCTGGAGGAGGTGCTACGCAGACTGGACCGGGTAGGGCTGCGACTGAAAAAGGTGGAGTGCGTCTTCCTAGCTCCAGAAGTAAAATTCCTAGGGATGAGGGTAGCAGCAGACGGGATCAGACCTACTGCGTCCAAAACAGAAGCGATCCAGAGAGCACCCAGACCCCGTAACACGACGGAGCTGCGTTCATTCCTGGGGCTCCTGAACTATTTTGGTAACTTTCTTCCCAAATTGAACACGCTGCTAGAGCCGCTACACGTGCTCCTACGCAAAGGTCACGAATGGCTCTGGGGGGACAGCCAGGAAAGGGCTTTTGATGGAACATAACAAATTTCGTGCTCTAACAATCTGTTAACGCTCTATGACCCATGTAAGAAACTTGTGTTAACGTGCGATGCGTCGTCCTATGGTGTCGGTGTGTGTTGCAGCATGTCAATGCCAAGGGTCAGTTACAGCTGGTAGCTTATGCCTCCAGAAGTCTGTCCCAGGCAGAACGGGGCTACGGGATGGTAGAAAAGGAAGCGCTAGCATGTGTATTTGCGGTAAAGAAAATGCACCAGTACCTGTTTGGCAGGAAATTTGAGCTGGAGACAGATCACAAACCCCTAAAGTCCCTTTTGGCCGACAACAAGGCCATAAATGCAAATGCATCGGCCCGCATACAGAGGTGGGCACTCACGTTAGCCGCCTATGACTACACAATTTGGCACAGACCGGGCACCGAAAACTGCGCCGATGCACTCAGCAGACTCCCACTAGCCACCACTGAGGGGGCTACCAAGCATGCTGCTGAGATGGTCATGGCTGTTGAAGCTATCGAAAGCGAAGGCTCACCTGTGACAGCCCGTCAGATTAAAGTCTGGACAAAGAGACCCGCTGCTGTCTTTAGTTAAGAAATGTGTCCTTAATGGGGACTGGGCAGCCACGTACAGGGCATACCCTGAGGAATTCAAACCATTTTACAGGCGCAAGGATGAACTCTCAATTCAGGCCGATTGCCCCAGATGGGCAGAGAGGTGTTCATCAGAGAACTCCACAATGAGCACCCGGGCATCGTCATGATGAAGGCAATTGCCAGGTCACACTTTTGGTGGCCAGGGATAGACGCAGACCTGGAACTTTGTGTTCGCAGGTGCAACACGTGTGCCCAGCTGGGCCATGCGCCCAGGGAAGCCCCCCTTAGCCCCTGGTCCTGGCCCGCCAAGCCTTGGTCACGCATCCATGTGGACTACGCAGGTCCTTTCATGGGAAAAATGTTTTTGGCTGTAGTAGACGCCTACTCCAAATGGATCGAGTGTGACATTTCAAATTCAAGCACATCCTCTGCCACGGTAGAAAGTCTACGGGCAATGTTCGCCACCCGCGGTCTACCGGAAGTCTTGGTCAGCGGTAATGGCCCATGCTTTACAAGCATTGAATTCCAGGACTTCATGGCAGGAAATGGCATCAACCATGTCAGAACGGCACCGTTCAAGCCGGCCTCAAACAGCCAGGCGAAACGAGCAGTGCAGATAATCAAACAGGGGATGCTCAGAATCTAAGAGGGTTCCCTACAAAGCTGCTTATCCCGCCTCCTGTTGGTCAATAGATCCCGACCACACTCACTCACAGGGGTCCCACCTGCAGAGCTGCTAATGAAAAGGACGCTCAAAACCAGGTTATCCCTTATACACCCCACCATGAAAGAAATTGTTGAGAGCAGGCGCCAGTAACAATGTGACTACCATGACAGGAATGCGAGGGCGCGATGTATTGATGTCAATGACCCTGTCTTTGTCCTCAACTATGCTGCAGGGCCCAAATGACTCGCAGGCACTGTGATTGCCAAAGAGGGGAATAGGATTCTGGTAGTTAAACTTACCAATGGACAAATCTGCCGCAAACACGTTGATCAAACAAAAAGGAGGTTCAGCAACCCCATAGAAAAAGCAGAGGAAGAACACGATATAGAGTTCACTGCACCACAGGTCACTGGGCAGTCCGGACAGCCCTGAGTGACCGCAAACAGCAGACACTCAGGCCAGCGCCCAACAACCGGAGCCCCAACTCAAGCGCTCTACAAGGGAGCGTAAACCACCAGAGATGTCATGTATTTAACTGTCATTGTAACCCATGTATAATCTGATCGAAGTTGTACACTGTGAGAACACTGACCACTAGGTGGTGAACTTGTGGGAGACACTCCTAACCTGGACCTTCAGGTATAAAAGGGGAAGCTCCACCCACCTTCATCACTTCAGTGCTGGCTAATAAAGGTTACTGGTCACAGAGTGACCTTCTCTCAAGTATGGGCCTCGTGTGCATTTATACTGTATATTAGAGAGAGAGAGAGAGAGAGACAGACAGTGAGACGGAGAGAGAGGGAGAGGGAGATGGAGAGAGAGGGAGAGAGAGAGAGGGGGACAGGGAGAGAGAGAGAGAGAGAGAGAGAGAGAGAGGGGGACAGGGAGAGAGAGAGAGGGGGACAGGGAGAGAGGGAGAGAGAGAAAGAGGAAGAGAGGGGACAAGGAGATGGAGAGAGAGAGAGAGAGAGAGAGAGAAAGAAAGAAAAAGCGAGGGAGAGAGAGAGAGAAAGAAGGAAAAAGCGAGGGAGAGTGTATGTGGGGGGGGAGAGAAAGCGTGAGGGGGAAAGAAAGCGTAGGAGAGAGGGGGGAAAGAGAGAGGGGAAAAGAGAGAATGAGGGGGAAGAGAGAGCGAGTGAGGGGGAAGAGAGAGCGAGTGAGGGGGAAGAGAGCGCGAGTGAGGGGGAAGAGAGAGCGAGTGAGGGGGAAGAGAGAGCGAGAGAGCGAGGGAGGGGGAAGAGAGCGCGAGTGAGGGGGAAGAGAGAGAGCGAGTGAGGGGGAAGAGAGAGAGGGAGGGGGAAGAGAGCGAGGGAGGGGGAAGAGAGCGAGGGAGGGAGTGGGGAAGAGAGCGAGGGAGGGAGTGGGGAAGAGAGTGAGGAAGGGAGTGGGGATAGAGAGCGAGGGAGGGAGTGGGGAAGAGAGGGAGTGGGGAAGAGAGGGAGTGAGGAAGGGAGAGAGAAAGGGAGGGGGGAGAGTGAGGGAGGGAGGGAGGGGAAGAGTGAGGAGGGGGGAAGAGTGAGGGAGGGGTGGCGTGAGGGAGGGGTGGCGTGAGGGAGGGGTGGCGTGAGGGGGGTGGGGGAGTGAGGGAGGGGAAGAGGGAGGGAGGAGAGAGGGGGGAGAGAGGGAGGAGAGAGGGGGGAGAGAGGGGGGAGAGAGGGGGGAGAGAGGGAGACAGCGAGGGAGGGGGAGCGCGAGGGAGGGGGAGAGCGAGGGAGGGGGAGAGCGAGGGAGGGGGAGAGCGAGGGAGGGGGGAGAGAGTGAATGACTGGGTCAGGGTCAGTCTGGGAGGTGATGGATATGCAATGCAACTGACCTGCAACCTGCCGACCTGTAACCTCTGACCCTTGCCCCGAGCGAGGCGGGCCAGCACTGGCAGGAAGTGTGGGTGAATGGGCAGATGGAGGGAGCTGAACAGGGTAGTGGATGTGGACAGGTATTGAGTGTGAACAATGGGAAAAACAGCTTGCACATACAGCATGAGTGAGGCAGAGATGGACGGCCCGGGAGAGGTGGTGAATTAGAGAGCGTGGAAATGAAATAAGATGATGACAGAATGAGGTTCATACAATGAACTGGCCAATGTAATGGCACCTGGTGTCACAGAGGGGCTATGGGCGGTTGTGTGTGAGTCACACTGCACTGTCACCGTACACTTCACCCAAATAGGGTGTGGCAGCATAGGGTCTAAACACAACCAAAGTACAAAACGCCCCAAACACTCCAAAGGCAGGTACAGCACGGGTTAGATACAGAGTAAAGCTCCCTCTACACTGTCCCATCAAACACTCCCAGGGCAAGTACACCACGGGTTAGATACAGAGTAAAGCTCCCTCTACACTGTCCCATCAAACACTCCCAGGGCAGGTACAGCATGGGGTTAGATATAGAGTAAAGCTCGCTCTACACTGTCCCATCAAACACTCCCAGGGCAGGGACAGCACAGGTTAGATACAGAGTAAAGTTCCCTCTATACTGTCCCATCAAACACTCCCAGGGCAGGTACACCACGGGTTAGATACAGAGTAAAGCTTCCTCTACACTGTCCCATCAAACACTCCCAGGGTAGGTACAGCACGGGTTAGATACAGAGTAAAGCTCCCTCTACACTGTCCCATCAAACACTCCCAGGGCAAGTACACCACGGGTTAGATACAGAGTAAAGCTCCCTCTACACTGTCCTTACTCGCACAAAGTTCCATTCGCCCCCTGTGCTCGCTGACCTACATTAGCTCCCGGTTAAGCAACACCTCGATTTTGAAATTCTTATCCTTGTTTACAAATCCCTCCATGGCCTCGCCCCTCCCTATCTCTGTAATCTCCTCCAGCCCCACAATCCCCCCAGAGATATCTGGGCTTCTCCAATTCTGGCCTCTTTCACATTTTCATCACTGCATCATTGGCAACCGTGCCTTCAACTGCCTGGGCCCTAAACTCTATCTCATCACCTCTCCCGCTTCCGTTGAGACACTCCTTCAAATCTACATCTTTGACCCTACCCTGATATCGCTTTATGTAGCTCTAAAACATAAGAATATAAGAAATAGGAGCAGGAGTCGGCCATACGGCCCCTTGAGCCTGCTCCATTAAATAAGATCATGGCTGATCTGATCATGGCTGATCTGATCATGGACTCAGGTCCATTTCCCTGCCCGTTCCCCATAACCCTTTACTCCCCTCATCGTTCAAAAATCTGTCTATCTCCACCTTAAATATATTCAATGACCCAGCCTCCACAGCTCTCTGGGGCAGAGAATTCCATAGATTTACAACCCTCTGAGAAGAAATTCCACCTCATCTCAGTTTTAAATGGGCGGCCCCTTATTCTGAGACTATGTCCCCTAGTTTTAGTTTCCCCTATGAGTGGAAACATCCTCTCTGTATCCACCTTGTCGAGTCCCTTCATTATTATATGTTTCGATAAGATCACCTCTCATTCTTCTGAATTCCAATGTGTAGAGGCCCAACCTTTCCTCATAAGTCAACCTTCTCACCTCTGGAATCAACCGAGTGAACCTTCTCTGAACAGCCTCCAATGCAAGTATATCCTTCCTTAAATAAGGAGACCAAAACTGTATGCAGTACCGCAGGTGTGGCCTCACCAATACCCCCAGGTCCCTCTGTACTGCAGCACTTTGTAACTTTTCTCCATTTAAATTATAATTTGCTTTTCTATTTTTTCTGCCAAAGTGGATAACCTCACACTTTCCCACATTATATGCCATCTGCCAAATGTTTGCCCACTCACTCAGCCTGTCTATATCCCTTTGCAGATTTTTTGTGTCCTCCTCACAATTTACTTTCCCACCCATCTTTGTATCATCAGCAAACTTGGCTACATTACACTCGGTCCCTTCATCCAAGTCATTAATATAGATTGTAAATAGTTGAGGCCCCAGCACTGATCCCTGTGGCACCCCACTGTTTGCCAACCGGAAAATGACCCATTTATCCTGACTGTGTTTTCTGTTAGTTAGCCAATCCTCTATCCATGCTAATATATTACCCCCAACCCCGTGAACTTTCATCTTGTGCAGTAACCTTTTATGTGGCACCTTATCGAATGCTTTCTGGAAATCCAAATACATCACATCCACTGGTTCTCCCTTATCCACCCTGTTTGTTACATCCTCAAAGAATTCCAGCAAATTTGTCAAACATGATTTCCCTTTCATAAAACCATGCTGACTCTGCTTGACTGTATTATGCTTTTCCAAATGTCCCGCTACTGCTTCCTTAAGCGGGTTTTCTCTGATTATGCTCCTGTGAAGTGCCTTGCAACGTTTTACTATGTTAACGGCACTTTACAAATGCACGTGATTGTTGTGGTTCTTCCCGGTCCTGGAGTACAATAGCATTGAGCGTGAGCAGTCCCACTGGTCAGCAGGGAGACAGCGGTCTGGGCGGCCTCATAGTGCCCTGGCTCAAAGCTCAGTAACCGGGTGTTTGCAGGGAACTACTCACTGGCTGTACTGTGCATGGCAGTCAGATGTTGTGGGATGTGGAGCGTGAGGTAGGGTCAGAGGGGAGCATAAACCGTCCTAAAGAATCTGGGATGTGGGTCATCTCTCGCTCACCTACCCAGGAGTGGTGCGTATTTCTGGAATCTTGTGGTTCAGTGTTAATGGAAATAAATGTACATAACTCACTCACTCGTCCTCAGGTGCATCACACATCTACCCACTCATACAGTCATAGGCACTGTGTGTATACTGTTTACGGTGTGTGTATACACTGTGTGTGTGTGTGTGTGTGTGTATACGTACACTGTGTGTGTGTGTGTGTGTGTGTACACTGTGTGCGTACACTGTGTGCGTGTGTGTGTACACTGTGTGTGTGTGTACACTGTGTGTGTACATTGTGTGTGTGTCAATACACAAAGCAACAGACAGGAGTGGGCACAGGATTGAATTTGGAGGGATGGTGAACATTGAGATCTTACCTGTTATCTTTCAGCCAAGGTCCCAGCAAGGCCCAGATACTCTCCATCCCCATCAATATCAGACTGTCCTGGTACTGAGATAACGGTGACCCTGGCCCATGCCCCCCTCAGCCCCAGAGGCATTGTAAATGGTTCTGAGCACCACCAATCGAAGTAGACCACACAGGGTTGGGAGAATCTTTGAGCCGGTGTAGTCACTGTATATTGGATGGGCTAGTGGTGTGTGACAGGCAGCTCCGAGAGTCCCCATTAGGTGTCCAGTATTGGAAACTCCCAATCCCAGCTGCTTCTTGCAAACTGCTGGTCCATCCTGCTCGCAGTGAGCCCTAGGGATTGCATGGTCGATCATCAGCCCACTCAATGTCTAGAGGCAATTGTACCACATGTTGCCCCCATTAAAGGGGGCTGGTTGGGAGATCCATGTGCCCCCACACCTACCTTGTCAGCTTTGGTCCAGACGACGGTGGGCGCCGGCTCTCCGCTGATCGGCACGTCCAGCCGCAGCTTGTTCCCGGCCACGACAATGATGGTGGCATCAGGGAGACTGCCTAGGCAGTCCAGGTGGATCTTGGGGGGATCTGTGGGGGGCCAATCACACGTCCGTTAACACAATGCGGGGGCCAAACACACATCCTGTAATACATTGCGGGGGCCATCACACATCCTGTAACAGTATGCCGGGGCCAATCACATGTCCTATAACACAGTGTGGGGGCCAATCACGCGTCCCGTAACACTGTGCGGGGTCCAATCACACGTCCTGTAACACATTGCGGGGGCCATCACATGTCCTGTAACAGTATGCGGGGGCCAATCACACGTCCTGTAACACCGTGAGGAGGCCAATCAATCGTCCGTTAACAAAATGCGGGGGCCAATCACACGTCCTGTAACACAGTGCGTGTGCCAATCACACGTCCTGCAACACAGTGCGGGGGCCAATCACACGTCCTGTAACACAGTGCGTGGGCCAATCACATGTCCTGTAACACAGTGCGGGGGCCAATCACCCTGGTACAAGGGTCAAGGATGTCTCGGGGCGGGTGCAGGACATTCTGAAAAGGGAGGGTGAACAGCCAGTTGTCGTGGTGCATATAGGTGCCAATGATATAGGTAAAAAATGGGATGAGGTCCTACGAGACGAATTTAGGGAGCTAGGAGTTAAATTTAAAAGTAGGACCTCAAAAGTAGTAATCTCAGGATTGCTACCAGTGCCACGTGCTAGTCAGAGTAGGAATCGCAGGATAGCGCAGATGAATACGTGGCTTGAGCAGTGGTGCAGAAGGGAGGGATTCAAATTCCTGGGACATTGGAACCGGTTCTGGGGGAGGTGGGACCAATACAAACCGGATGGTCTGCATCTGGGCAGGACCGGAACCAATGTCCTAGGGGGAGTGTTTGCTACTGCTGTGGGAGAGGAGTTAAACTAATATGACAGGGGGATGGGAACCTATGCAGGGAGACAGAGGGAAATAAAATGGAGTCAGAAGAAAAAGATAGAAAGGAGAATAGTAAAAGTAGGGGGCAGAGAAACCCAAGGCAAAAAACAAAAAGGGCCACATTACAGCAAAATTCTAAAGGGGCAAAGTGTGTTAAAAAGACAAGCCTGAAGGCTCTGTGCCTCAATGCGAGAAGTATTCGGAATAAGGTGGACAAATGAACTGCGCAGACAGCAGTTAACGGGTATGACGTAATTGGCATCACGGAGACATGGCTCCAGGGTGACCAAGGCTGGGAACTCAACATCCAGGGGTATTCAGCATTTAGGAAGGATAGGCAGAGAGGAAAAGGAGGCAGGGTGGCGTTGCTGGTTAAAGAGGAAATTAATGCAATAGTAAGGAGGGCCTGGGTGATGTGGAATCAGTATGGGTGGAGCTGCGGAATTCCAAAGGGCAGAAAACGCTAGTGGGAGTTATGTACAGACCACCAAACAGTAGTAGTGAGGTTGGGGACAGCATCAAACAAGAAATAAGGGATGTGTGCAATAAAGGTACAGCAGTTATCATGGGCGGCTTTAATCTACATATTGATTGGTCTAACCAAACTGGTAGCAATGTGGTGGAGGAGGATTTCCTGGAGTGTATTAGGGATGGTTTTCTAGACCAATATGTCGAGGAACCAACAAGAGAGCTGGCCATCCTAGACTGGGTGATGTGTAATGAGAAGGGACTAATTAGCAATCTTGTTGTGCGAGGCCCCTTGGGGAAGAGTGACCATAATATGGTAGAATTCTTTATTAAGATGGAGAGTGACACAGTTAATTCAGAAACTGGGGTCCTGAACTTAAAGAAAGGTAACTTCGACAGTATGAAGCGTGAATTGGCTAGAATAGACTGGCAAAGGATACTTAAAGGGTTGACGGTGGATAAGCAATGGCAAACATTTAAAGATCACATGGATCAACTTCAGCAATTCTACATCCCTGTCAGGAGTAAAAATAAAACGGGGAAGGTGGCTCAACCCTGGCTAACAAGGGAAATCAAGGATAGTGTTAAAACCAAGGAAGAGGCATATAATTTGGCTAGAAAAAGCAACAAACCCGAGGACTGGGAGAAATTTAGAATTCAACAGAGAAAGACGAAGGGTTTAATTAAGAGGGGGAAAATAGAGTACGAGAGGAAGCTTGCAGGGAACATAGAAACTGACTGCAAGAGCTTCTATAAATATATGAAGAGAAAGAGATTAGTGAAGACAAACATAGGTCCCTTGCAGTCGGATTCAGGTGAATTTATAATGGGGAACAAAGAAATGGCAGACCAATTGAACAAATACTTTGGTTCTGTCTTCACGAAGGAAGACAGAAATAACCGTCCGATTGTACTCGGGGACAGTAGGTCTAGTGAGAAGGAGGAATTGAAGGATATCCTTATTAGGCAGGAAATTGTGTTGGGGAAGTTGATGAGATTGAAGGTCAATAAGTCCCCGGGGCCTGATAGTCTGCATCCCAGAGTACTGAAGGAGGTGGCCCTAGAAATAGTGGATGCATTGGTGATCATTTTCTAACTGTCTATCGACTCTGGATCAGTTCCTATGGACTGGAGGGTCCATTGTAACACCACTTTTTAAAAAGGGAGGGAGAGAGAAAACGGGTAATTATAGACCGGTTAGCCTGACATCAGTAGTGGGGAAAATGTTGGAATCAATTATTAAGGATGAAATAGCAGTGCATTTGGAAAGCAGTGACAGGATCGGACCAAGTCAGCATAGATTTATGAAAGGGAAATCACGTTTGACGAATCTTCTGGAATTTTTTGAGGATGTAACTAGCAGAGTGGACAAGGGAGAACCAGTGGATGTGGTGTATTTGGACTTTCAAAAGGCTTTTGACAAGGTCCCGCACAAGAGATTGGTGTGCAAAATCAAGGCGCTTGGTATTGGGGATAATGTACTGACGTGGATAGAGAACTGGTTGGCAGAGAGGAAGCAGAGAGTCGGGATAAACGGATCCTTTTTCAGAATGGCAGACAGTGACTAGTGGGGTGCCGCAGGGCTCAGTGCTGGGACCCCAGCTATTTACAATATACATTAACGATTTAGATGAAGGAATTGAATGTAATATCTCCAAGTTTGCAGATGACACTAAACTGGGTGGCGGTGTGAGCTGTGAGGAGGATGCTAAGAGGCTGCAGGGTAACTTGGACAGGTTAGGTGAGTGGGAAAATGCATGGCAGATGCAGTATAATGTGGATAAATGTGATGTTATCCATTTTGGGGGCAAAAACACGAAGGCAGAGTATTATCTGAATGGCGGCAGATTAGGAAAAGGGGAGGTGCAACGAGACCTGGGTGTCATGGTACATCAGTCACTGAAAGTGGGCACGCAGGTACAGCAGGCGGTAAAGAAGGCAAATGGTATGTTGGCCTTCATAGCGAGGGGATTTGAGTATAGGAGCAGGGAGGTCTTGCTGCAGTTGTACAGGGCCTTGGTGAGGCCTCACCTGGAATATTGTGTTCAGTTTTGGTCTCCTAATCTGAGGAAGGACATTCTTGCTATTGAGCGAGTGCAGCAAAGGTTCACCAGACTGATTCCTGGGATGGTTGGACTGTCATATGAGGAGAGACTGGATCAACTGGGCGTTTATTCACTGGAGTTTAGAAGGATGAGAGGGGATCTCATAGAAACGTATAAGATTCTGACGGGATGGGACAGGTTAGATGCGGGAAGAATGTTCCCGATGTTGGGGAAGTCCAGAACCAGGGGACACAGTCTAAGGATAAGGGGTAGGCCATTTAGGACCGAGATGAGGAGAAACTTCTTCACTCAGAGAGTTGTTAACCTGTGGAATTCCCTGCCGCAGAGAGTTGTTGATGCCAGTTCATTGGATATATTCAAGAGGGAGTTAGATGTTGCCCTTACGGCTAAAGGGATCAAGGGGTATGGAGAGAAAGCAGGAAAGGGGTACTGAGGGAATGATCAGCCATGATCTTATTGAATGGTGGTGCAGCCTCGAAGGGCCGAATGGCCTACTCCTGCACCTAATTTCTATGTTTCAATGTCCTGTAACACAGTGCGGGGGCCATTCACACATCCTGTAACATTGTGCGGGGGCCAATCACACGTCCTGTAACACCGTCAGGGGGCCAATCACACGTCCTGTAACACCGTCAGGGGGCCAATCACACGTCCTGTAACACCGTGCGGGGGGGCCAATCACACGTTCTGTAACACAGTGCGGGGGGGCAATCATATGTCTGTTAACACAGTGCTGGGGCGGGGACAGCTCCAACATCGGCAACGCAACTTTCGGAATATTGGGATAGATGTAAAACATACTGTACCTTGTCGGGGCACATAGTCGATCTTAACCTCTGGAAAGTGGGAAGAAAACAGAGCGAGAGAGAAGAGGAGAGAGAGAAGGGTACAGCATTAAAATGAAATAGAAAAGCAGAAAAACCATGTGTGCAATGTCGAGGAAAAATCGATCCTTTACAGGAATCAGGCAGAACACACATCCCACCAACCCACCAGCAAGCACCAATCATCTGCCGGATTGATCAACTCGAACATCCTCCTGATCACCCAGCCCACTGAAACCAGTGTCATTGGATGGACCAAGTCTCGAGTTGCAAATTCACTGGATTAAGCAAACTGGCGGAGAGGCTGGGAAAGTGAGGACTGAGCTCCAGCGGACAGTCCCAGCACTGGGTCTACAGTCCATTGTACTCGCCAGAGCCCTGCGGCACAGCAAGGGCGGCTGTAGTGCACGCTGTGGTTCAGGGCGATGGGTCACTACAGCTTCACTTCACAGCCCCAAACCCATCCATGTCGGGAGCTCACCCACGAAGTTCAGCTTGGCCGAGAGGTTGAAGGCAAAGCCATCGGGCATGAAGTTGTAATCGCCCTCATCTTGTGGTTGGACATTGTCAATCACCAGCTTGTGGATTCTGTGGGGCACAAACAGAGCAATGGTGTCTGACAGTATACACACTATAATGGTGAGAGTGACTGTAATACACACTAATGGTGAGAGTGACAGTAATACACACTGTAACAGTGAGAGTGACAGTAATACACACTAACAGTGAGAATGACAGTAATACACACTAACGGTGAGAGTGACAGTAATACACACTGTAAAGGTGAGTGACAGTAATACAGACTGTAACAGTGAGAGTGACTGTAATACAGACTGTAACAGTGAGAGTGACAGTAATACAGACTAACGGTGAGAGTGACTGTGATACAGACTGTAACAGTGAGAGTGACAGTAATACAGACTAACGGTGAGAGTGACTGTGATACAGACTGTAACAGTGAGAGTGACAGTAATACACACTCTAACGGAGAGAGTGATGTAATACACACTAACGGTGAGTCTGACTGTAATACTCACTAACGGTGAGGGTGACAGTAATACAGACTGTAACGGTGAGAGTGACTGTAATACACACTAACGGTGAGTGACTGTAATACACACTAACGATGAGAGTGACTGTAATACACATTAACGGTGAGAGTGACTGTAATACACACTGTAATGGTGAGACTGAATGTAATACACACTGTAATGGAGAGAGTGAAAGTTGGCATGCAGGTACAGCAGGCGGTGAAGGCGGCAAATGGCATGTTGGCCTTCATAGCTAGGGGATTTGAGTATAGGAGCAGGGAGGTCTTACTGCAGTTGTACAGGGCCTTAGTGAGGCCTCACCTGGAATATTATGTTCAGTTTTGGTCTCCTAATCTGAGGAAGGATGTTCTTGCTATTGAGGGAGTGCAGCGAAGGTTCACCAGACTAATTCCCGGGATGGCTGGACTAGCATATGAGGAGAGACTGGATCGTCTGGGCCTTTATTCACTGGAGTTTAGAAGGATGAGAGGGGATCTCATAGAAACATATAATATTCTGACGGAATTGCACAGGTTAGATGCAGGAAGAATGTTCCCGTCGTTGGGGAAGTCCAGAACCAGGGGACACAGTCTAAGGATAAGGGGTAAGCCATTTAGGACCGAGATGAGGAGAAACTTCTTCACTCAGAGAGTTGTTAACCTGTGGAATTCCCTGCCGCAGGGAGTTGTTGAGGCCAGTTTGTTGGATATATTCAAGAGAGAGTTAGATGTGGCCCTTATGGCTAAAGGGATCAAGGGGTATGGAGAGAAAGCAGGAAAGGGGTACTGAGGTGAATGATCAGCCATGATCTTATTGAATGGTGGTGCAGGCTCGAAGGGCCAAATGGCCTACTCCTGCACCTATTTTCTATGTTTCTATGTTTCTATGTAATGGTGAGAGTGACTGTAATACACACTGTAAGGTGAGACTGACTGTAATACACACTAACGGTGAGTGTGACTGTAATACACTGTAGAAACATAGAAACATAAAAAATAGGTGCAGGAGTAGGCCATTCGGCCCTTCTAGCCTGCACCGCCATTCAATGAGTTCATGGCTGAACATTCAACTTCAGTACCCCATTCCTGCTTTCTCGCCATACCCCTTGATCCCCCTAGTAGTAAGGACCTCATCTAACTCCTTTTTGAATATATTTAATGAATTGGCCTCAACAACTTTCTGTGGTAGAGAATTCCACAGGTTCACCACTCTCTGGGTGAAGAAGATAGAAACATAGAAGAGTCTTGTTACTGTAAACTGCCTCAGGTGTAAACCTGATCCAACTTTATTCGCGCCCAAAATAACCTGCGTGACATGGTATTTGCGTTTATATACCAGTGACAGCGCACGTGCATGTACAGCCCGATGACCTCCGACAGTGGCGCCCTCTAGTGTCTGGTGACCCCAAGCGTTAATACATAACAACATCCCTTTTCAAGATCTTAATATCAGTCTCTTTACAAATTAAGATGGTCTGGGACTTTTCATTCACGAGTTGATCGTCTCAGTTCAACTTCAGTTCCAGGCGAGCGTTCTGAGTCAGTTGTGACTGGAGGCTGAGTAACCGATCTGATGGGAGTGGTAATGATCACATCAGGGAGTGAAGGTCCAGGTTCAATAATGTCAACAGAGTCCTCTGATGAGTGAACAATGGTTGGTTAGTCACTGACTGCATCTTCCTCACTCGGTTCCAGTTCATCCGTGTGCTGCAGTTTAACCTGGTCAAGGTGTTTCCTGCATGTTTGTCCATTCTTGAGCACGACAATAAACACTCTGTTACCCTCCTTGGCTGTAACAGTGCTGGCGATCCACTTTGTACCTTGACCATAGTTCAGTACATAAACCGGATCATTGACCGAGATGTCACGTGACACGATCATGATACCCTTGTTGTTTTCAACACGATCATTCAAATCGGGATGAACATGAAAAAAGCCTGGTCTTGAGATTTCTCTTCATCAGTAGTTCAGCCGGAGGAACCCCAGTAAGCGTATGAGGTCTTGTCCTGTAACTGAGCAATATACATGACAAACGAGTCTGCAGAGAACGCGGAGTTACACGTTTCATACTTTGCTTCATCGTTTGAACAGCAAGCTCTGCTTGACCATTAGAAGCAGGCATGAATGGAGCTGATCTCACCTGTCTGATATCATTGAG
Source organism: Pristiophorus japonicus (assembly GCF_044704955.1). Classification (NCBI taxonomy): domain Eukaryota; kingdom Metazoa; phylum Chordata; class Chondrichthyes; family Pristiophoridae; genus Pristiophorus; species Pristiophorus japonicus. The sequence continues at coordinate 133,885 of NW_027254840.1, read as the reverse complement.
TTTCATGAACTCCTGGAACTCCAGACTTGTAAAGCAAGATCCATTGTCACTCACAACAATGTCAGGCAAATCATGAGTAGCAAACATGATACGAAGGCTCTCAATGGTAGCTGTAGACATACTGGATGACATAATAACACATTCTATCCACTTAGAATATGCACCCACCACAACAAAAAATATCTTTCCCAGGAAAGGGCCCAAAAAATCAATGTGGATCCTCGACCATGGTTTAGATGGCCACGACCAAAGACTCAGCGGAGGTTCCGCTGGTACTGTACTTAACTGCATGCAAGTATTGCACTGATGCACACATGATTCCAGATCAGAGTCAATTCCCACGATGACACGATTACCTCACAGTAAACAATCTGACTGAATGGACAGCTCACCTTTGTGACGGTTGTAAGATTTGGTCTCATCAGTGACAGGAGTTCCTTCACTCACAAAAGCATCCATTACTAACCGTAGATCTGCAGGTTGAGGTGTCTCCATATCAGGTGTGGGCAATGGCAGACGACTCAGTGCATCGGCACAATTCTCAGTGCCAGGTCTATGACGAATAACATAATCATAGGCAGACAATGTCAACGCCCACCTCTGGATACGGGACGATGCATTGGTATTAATACCTTTGTTTTCCGAAAACAATGAAATGAGTGGCTTGTGATCCGTTTCGAGTTCAATACGAAGACCAAACAGGTACTGATGCATCTTTTTGACCCCATACACACAGGCCAAAGCTTTTTCTACCATGCTGTAAGCTCTTTCCGCCTTTGACAAACTTCTCGAAGCATACGCACAGGTTGTAGCTTACCCAACTCATTTGCTTGTTGGAGTGCACAGCCAACCCCATATGATGAGGCATCACAGGCCAATACACGACGCTTACACGGATCATAGTGAACAAACAGTTTGTTTGAATAGAGCAGATTCTTAGTCTGCTCAAAAGTTCTATCTTGAGACACACCCCAGACCCAGTTGTCGCCTTTTCTGAGTAGCATGTGCAGTGGCTCTAATAAAGTGCTCAGTCTGGATTAGAAATTACTGATGTAATTGAGTAGCCCAAGGAATGAACGCAGCTCTGTCACATTCTGAGGCCTGGGTAAATTTTTGATGGTCTTGGTTTTCGAATCAGTAGGCCTGATGCCATCAGCAGCAATCTTCCTCCCCAGGAATTTAACTTCAGGTGCCATGAAGACGCACTTCGAACGTTTCAGCCTGAGTCCCACTTTGTCCAGACGATGTAGGACTTCAAGATTGTTCAGATGTTCAGCAGTGTCGCGACCTGTGACCAAAATGTCATCTTGAAACATGACAGTTCTAGGAACGGACTTCAGTAAACTTTCCATGTTCCTCTGAAATATGGCTGCAGCCGAACGAATTCCAAAAGGACACCTGTTGTAGACAAACAGTCCTTTATGGGTGTTGATGCAGGTGAGTTTCTTCAAAGTGTCGACAAGCTCCTGTGTCATATAGGCTGACGTCAGATCTAGTTTAGTGAATGACTTTCCACCAGCTAGCATGGCGAACAGGTCATCAGCTTTCGGTAACGGATACTGATCGTGTTTCGAAAATCGGTTAATCGTAACCTTGTAGTCTCCACAGATCCTGATAGTGCCATCACTCTTCAACAGGAACAACAGGACTGGCCCACTCGTTAAACTTGACCGGTGATATGACCCCTTCACGTTAGAGTCTGTCAAGCTTAATTTCGACCTTCTCCCTCATCATGTACAGAACAGACCGAGCTTTATAATAGACAGGCCTTGAATCAGAATCCAGGTGAATCTGCACCTTGGCTCCAGTAAAATTACCAATGCCAGGTTCAAACAAAGAAGGAAACTTCTTCAGCACTTGAGCACACGAAGTGTCATCCACCGAGGACAATGCTTTGATATCATTCCAATTCCACTTGATTTTCGCGAGCCAATTCCTGCCGAAGAGCGTTGGAGCATTACCTGGGACGATCTATAATGGTAAATCGTGAACCACATCATCATATGACACCTCGATTGCTGCACTGCCAATCACCAGGATGAGTTCCTTCGTGTAAGTACGCAACTTGGCATTGACTGGACTCAGCTTAGGCTTCACAGCCTCAGTGTCCCACAGCTTGTCGAATGTCCTTTGGCTCATTATCGACTGGCTCGCACCCGTGTCCAGCTCCATTGATACAGGCACGCCATTCAGCTTCACATTAACGATTATCGGCTGGCTCTTTCCCAAGAATGAATACAGACCATACACTTCCTCCTTGCGTTGTGTATCCGGGCCAGCACTGGACTCGTCATCATCAGCAATGTGATGAGCAGCAGCACGCTTGCTCAGTTGTGGGTACATTCTCTGAAGATGCCCCACTTTCAAACAGCCATTACAGGCGTACTGTTTAAACCGACACTGATGAGGCCGATGATTGCCCCCACAACGCCAACAGGGTGAAATTGGATTCGTACCAGTTGCCGGACTCTGAGCAGCTACAAGTTTCACATAAACAGTCGAGTAGGCCCTGCCATAAGCAGCTCTGCCAGACGATGACACAATCTTGTTTACAGTACTTGCCGTGGGGCTCCGACTCTTCGATGATATCTGCCTCAAATTATCATCACTTGTCATGCATGACTGAGCAGTCGCGATGGCCTTGCTCAAATCCAGCTTCTCTTCGGCCAATAACTTCCGAAGAATCACATTATGGTTAATGCCTATCACGAAGAAATCTCGCAACATGTCCTCTGACATTTTCCCGAACTTACACGGCTCAGCAAGACGTCGCAGGTCGGCGATGAATCCCGACACATCCTGGCCCTCAGCACGAACATGTGTGTAGAAGCGATAATGTGAGATGATGATCCCCCTCTTTTGGCTTAAGATGGTCACACACCAAAGCACACACATCCTCGTACTCTTTGTCCGTTGGACGTAAAGGTGAGAGAAGATTCTTCATGAGGCCGTAGATTTTCGGACCACAAACGGTGAGGAAAACCGTCCGACGCAGAACTGCGTCAGAGTCTCCCTCCATTTTGTTGGCCACAAAATACTGATCCAGGCGGTCGATAAAATCCGCCTAATCCTCGCCATCCGCAAATCTCTCCAGAATTCCAATAGTGCCCATTGTACATGCGAAGGTTCTTAAGTTACCTCGTCGCCAAATATAATGACTCAAGAGTCTTGTTACTGTAAACTGCCTCAACCTGATACAACTTTACTCGCGCCCAAAAGTAACCCGCGTGACTTGGTACCGCACATGCGCGCGTACAGCCCGATGACCTCCGACAGTGGCGCCCTCTGGTGTCTGGTGACCCCAAGCATCAATACATAACATACACACTGTAATGGTGAGCGTGACAGTAATACAGACTGTAATGGTGAGAGTGACAGTAATACACACTGTAATGGTGAGAGTGACAGTAATACACACTGTAATGGTGAGAGTGACTGTAATACACACTGTAACGGTGAGAGTGGCAGTAATACAGACTGTAACGGTAAGAATGACTGTAATACAGACTGTAACGGAGAGAGTGACTGTAAATACAGACTGTAACGGTGAGAGTGACAGTAATACAGACTGTAATGGTGAGAGTGACAGTAATACAGACTGTAATGGTGAGAGTGACAGTAATACACACTGTAATGGTGAGAGTGACTGTAATACACACTGTAACGGTGAGAGTGGCAGTAATACAGACTGTAACGGTAAGAATGACTGTAATACAGACTGTAACGGAGAGAGTGACTGTAAATACAGACTGTAAAGGAGAGAGTGATTGTAATACAGACTGTCATGGTGAGAGTGATTGTAATACACACTAACGGTAAGAATGACTGTAATACAGACTGTAAAGGAGAGAGTGATTGTAATACAGACTGTAACGGTGCGAGTGACTGTAATACACACCGTAACGGTGCGAGTGACTGTAATACACACCGTAACGGGGGGGGGTGGAGATTGGATGCAGGGGGGGCTGAGGGTGTACTGTGGGGGGGTGGTGATTGGAACCTGGGGGGCAGGGGGCGTAGATTGGACCCTGGGGGGGGTGGAGATTGGACACTGGGGGGTGGGGGGGGGAGATTGTACCCTGCGGGGGTGGAGATTGTACCCTGGCGGGGCGGGGAGATTGGATCCTGGGGGGCAGAGGAAGAGATTGTACCCTGGCGGGGGGGTGGGGGGGTGGGAAGAATTGGACCCTGGAGGGGGAGGGGTGGGGTGGGGGGGGGGAGATTGGACCCGGGGGGGGGGGGGAAGGGAAGAGGGAAGATTGGACCCTGGGGGGGTTGGAGGGAAGATTGGACCCTGGGGGGGAGATTGGACCCTGGGGGGGGGAAGATAGGACCCTGAGGAGGGGAGGGGAGATTGGACCCTGGGGGAGTGGGGGGGGAGATTGGTCCCTGGGGGAGGGGGAGATTGGACCCTGGGGGGGGGGGGAAGAGATTGGACCCTGGGGGGGGGCGGGGGGAGATTGGACCCTGGGGGGGCGGGGGTAGATTGGACCCTGGGAGGCGGGGGGAGATTGGAGCCTGGGGAGGCGGGGGGAGATTGGACCCTGGAGGGGGGGGGGAGATTGGAGCCTGGGGAGGCGGGGGAGATTGGACCCTGGAGGGGCGGGGGGAGATTGGACCCTGGAGGGGGGGGGGGGGGGGGAGATTGGAGCCTGGGGAGGCGGGAGGAGATTGGACCCTGGAGGGGCGGGGGGAGATTGGACCCTGGGGAGGCGGGGGGAGATTGGAGCCTGGGGAGGCGGGGGGAGATTGGACCCTGGAGGGGAGGGGGGAGATTGGAACCTGGAGGGGAGGGGGGAGATTGGACCCTGGAGGGGAGGGGGGAGATTGGACCCTGGAGGGGAGGGGGGAGATTGGAACCTGGGGGTGGGGGGGGGGGCGGGGGGAGATTGGACCCTGGGGGGCGGGAGAAGATTGGACCCTGGAGGGGAGGGGGGAGATTGGACCCTGGGGGTGGGGGGGGGGGGGGCGGGGGGAGATTGGACCCTGGGGAGGCGGGGGGGGGGGAGATTGGACCCTGGGGAGGTGCGGGGGGGGAGATTGGACCCTGGGGAGGTGCGGGGGGGGAGATTGGACCCTGGGGGGGGGGGGGAGATTGGACCCTGGGGGGGAGGGGGGGGAGATTGGACCCTGGGGAGGCGGGGGGAGATTGGACCCTGGTGAGGGGGGGCGGGGGGAGATTGGACCCTGGAGGGGCGGGAGTAGATTGGACCCTGGGGGTGGGGGGGGGGGAGATTGGACCCTGGGGAGGCGGGGGGGGGGGAGATTGGACCCTGGGGAGGTGGGGGGGGGAGATTGGACGCTGGGGGGGAGATTGGACCCTGGGAGGGGGGGGGGAGAGATTGGACCCTGGGGTGGGGACGGGGGGGGGGGAGATTGGACCCTGGGGTGGGGGGGGAGGAAATTGGACCCTGGGGTGGGGGGGGGGGGAGATTGGACCCGGGGGGGAGATTGGACCCTGGGGGGGGGCGGGGGGAGATTGGACCCTGGGGAGGCGGAGGGAGATTGGACCCTGGGGTGGGGGGGGAGGGGAGATTGGACCCGGGGGGGAGATTGGACCCTGGGGGGGGGGGCGGGGGGAGATTAGACCCTGGGGTGGGGGGAGATTGGAACCTGGGGGTGGGGGGGGGGCGGGGGGAGATTGGACCCTGGGGGGGCGGGAGAAGATTGGACCCTGGAGGGGAGGGGGGAGATTGGACCCTGGGGGTGGGGGGGGGGGGCGGGGGGAGATTGGACCCTGGGGAGGCGGGGGGGGAGATTGGACCCTGGGGGGGGGGGGGAGATTGGACCCTGGGGAGGTGCGGGGGGGGAGATTGGACCCTGGGGGGGGGGGGGAGATTGGACCCTGGGGGGGGGAGATTGGACCCTGGGGAGGCGGGGGGAGATTGGACCCTGGTGAGGGGGGGCGGGGGGAGATTGGACCCTGGGGGGGCGGGAGTAGATTGGACCCTGGGGGTGGGGGGGGGGGGAGATTGGACCCTGGGGAGGCGGGGGGGGGGAGATTGGACCCTGGGGAGGTGGGGGGGGGAGATTGGACGCTGGGGGGGGAGATTGGACCCTGGGAGGGTGGGGGGAGAGATTGGACCCTGGGGTGGGGACGGGGGGGGGGGGGAGATTGGACCCTGGGGTGGGGGGGGAGGAAATTGGACCCTGGGGTGGGGGGGGGGGGAGATTGGACCCGGGGGGCAGATTGGACCCTGGGGGGGGGGGGGGGGGGGGAGATTGGACCCGGGGGGGAGATTGGACCCTGGGGAGGCGGAGGGAGATTGGACCCTGGGATGGGGGGGGGGGGGGGAGATTGGACCCGGGGGGGAGATTGGACCCTGGGGGGGGGGGCGGGGGGAGATTAGACCCTGGGGTGGGGGCGGGGGGGAGATTGTACCCTGGGGAGGCGGGGGGAGATTGGACCCTGGGGAGGCGGGGGGCGGGGGAGATTGGACCCTGGGGTGGGGGAGGGGGCGGGGAGAGTGGACCCTGGGGTGGGGGGGGGGGAGGAAATTGGACCCTGGCGGGGCGGGGAGATTGGACCCGGGGGGGGAGATTGGACCCTGGGGGGGGGGGGGGAGATTTGACCCTGGAGGGGCGGGTGGGGAGATTGGACCCTGGGGTGGGGGGGGGGGAGGAGATTGTACCCTGGAGGGGGAGGGGTGGGGTGGGGGGGGAGATTGGACCCGGGGGGGGGGGGGAAGGGAAGAGGGAAGATTGGACCCTGGGGGGGTTGGAGGGAAGATTGGACCCTGGGGGGGGGAAGATAGGACCCTGAGGAGGGGAGGGGAGATTGGACCCTGGGGGAGTGGGGGGGGGGAGATTGGTCCCTGGGGGAGGGGGAGATTGGACCCTGGAGGGGGGGGGGGGGGGAGATTGGAGCCTGGGGAGGCGGGGGGAGATTGAAGCCTGGAGGGGCGGGGGAAGATTGGACCCTGGGGAGGCGGGGGGAGATTGAAGCCTGGGGAGGCGGGGGGAGATTGGACCCTGGAGGGGCGGGGGAAGATTGGACCCTGGGGAGGCGGGGGGAGATTGGAGCCTGGGGAGGCGGGGGGAGATTGGACCCTGGAGGGGCGGGGGAAGATTGGACCCTGGGAGGCGGGGGTAGATTGGACCCTGGGGGGGGGGGGGGGGGGGAGATTGGACCCTGGGGAGGCGGGGGTAGATTGGACCCTGGGGAGGCGGGGGGAGATTGGAGCCTGGGGAGGCGGGGGGAGATTGGACCCTGGAGGGGCGGGGGAAGATTGGACCCTGGGAGGCGGGGGTAGATTGGACCCTGGGGGGGGGGGGGTGGGGAGATTGGACCCTGGGGAGGCGGGGGTAGATTGGACCCTGGGGAGGCGGGGGGAGATTGGAGCCTGGGGAGGCGGGGGGAGATTGGACCCTGGAGGGGCGGGGGAAGATTGGACCCTGGGAGGCGGGGGTAGATTGGACCCTGGGGAGGCGGGGGGAGATTGGAGCCTGGGGAGGCGGGGGGAGATTGGACCCTGGAGGGGCGGGGGGAGATTGGACCCTGGAGGGGGGGGCGGGGAGATTGGACCCTGGAGGGGGGGGCGGGGAGATTGGAGCCTGGGGAGGCGGGGGGGAGATTGGACCCTGGAGGGGCGGGGGGAGATTGGACCCTGGGGGGCGGGGGAGATTGGACGCTGGTGGGGCGGCGGGGTGAGGGGGGGATTGGACCCTGGTGGTGCGGGGGGAGATTGGACTCTGGTGGGGGCGGGGGGAGTGGGGATTGGACCCTGGGGGGGCGGGGGAATTGGACCCTGGTGGGGCGAAGGGGGGTGGGGATTGGACCCTGGGGGGGCGGGGGAATTGGACCCTGGTGGGGCGAAGGGGGGTGGGGATTGGACCCTGGGGGGGCGGGGGAATTGGACCCTGGGAGGGCAGGGGCGGGGAGGGGTGGGGATTGGACCCTGGGGGGGGACGACAACTCTAAAGCAATAGTTATAGTAATACCCTCCCACCCCAACACAGACATTGGCCCAAACCGTACCCCGCCCCCCCAGACACTAACCCCTCCCCCCAGACACTAACCCCTCACCCCCAGACATTAGCCCCTCCCCTCCAGACACTATCCCCTCCCCTCCAGACACTAGCCCCTCCCCTCCAGACACTAGCCCCTCCCCCACCACGCACTAGCCCCTCCCCCACCACGCACTAGCTCCTCCCCCCCATTTACCTGCCAATGTGTGTGATTTGCAATCTATCGCTGGGCACGACCTCCTCGCCATTCTTGAACCACTTCCCTTTGACCTTGTCATCAGACACTTCACACTTGAAGATGGCCTGCTCCTTGGCCTTCACCGTCAGATCGGCAATGTTCTGGTAAACCTCCAGCTGTTTCTCTGCAGACACAGAGGGACAAAGGGGAATTGGACATAATGGCCTCCAAAAACAGGCTGTGACACCGACCTTTTCACCTCTCAGACTGGCCCAGGTGAATGGGACCAACACTTCTGCCCGAAGTTACTATGGGAAACGAACTGGCCAAGGGGAACTCAAACATTTGATGGGCCTCAATAATTTAAAGGCCGAGGCTTGTTCTTGTGCCTTGCACTGGACAACGGGCATTTAGCACTGATAACCCTGAGAATCAGGACACAGTCATAAATCAACACTTGCGCACAAGGGAAACAACTGTGCCTGTGGGAGGATGTGTTTGGGACCTAAAAGAAATAAAGACCTGCATTTATATAGCGCCTTTCACGACCACTGGATGTCTCAAAGCACTTTACAGCCAATGAAGTATTTTTTGGAGTGTAGTCACTGTTGTAACATGGGAAATGCAGCAGCCAATTCGCACACAGCAAGCCCCCACAAACAGCAACGTGATAATGACCAGATAATCTGTTTGTGTGATGTTGATTGAGGGATAAATATTGGCCAGGTCACCGGGGATAATCCCCTGCTCTTCCTCAAAATAGTGCCATGGGATCCTTTACATCCACTGGAGAGAGCCATCAGGGCCTCGGTTTAACGTCTCATCCGAAAGACAGCACCTCCGACAGTGCAGCACTCCCTCAGCACTTCACTGGAGTATGTGCTCAAGTCCCTAGAGTGAGGCTTGACCCCACAACCTTCTGAGGTGGGAGTGCTGCCCACTGAGCCACAGCTGACTACTGCCTAGCAGTGAGGAGCTCTCCCTGTCACATGTTTTATGCAGGCAGGCTGTGGATGAAAGGCCATTGAGTGTCGGTACAGATCGGGACGGAGTGTCAGGGGGTTACAGAATGATACGGCCCATTCAGCCCATCGTGCCTGCGGCTGCTCTTTGAGCCCACTCATCTCCTCTTTCCGCATATCCTGCAATTATTTCCCTTTCAAGTATTTATCCAATTCCTGTTCCAGATCACAACTCACTGCATTAAAACATTTCTCATTTCCCCTCGGGTTCTTTTACCAATTATCTTCAATCTGTGTCCTCTGGCTACCGACCTTCCTGCCCCGAGGAACAGTTTTTCCTTATTTATCTATCAAACCTCTCCTGATTTTGAGCACCTCTATTAAACCTCCTGTTAACCTTCTCTGCTCGAAGGAGAACAACCCCAGCTTCTCCAGTCTCTCCACGACACTAAAACCCCTCATGTCCCTCAGCCCCGGGACCAGTCTGGTCAATCTCCTATGCACCCTCTCCAAGGTCCTGACCTCCGGCCTAAAGTGCGGTGCCCAGAATTGGACACAATACTTCAGCTGGGGCCTAACCAGTGTTTATAAAGGTTTAGGATAACGTCCTGGCTTTTGTGCTCACTGCCTCTCGTACTAAAGCCCAGGGTCCCAAACGTTATTTAACAGCCTGATCAACTTGTTCTGTCACCTTCAAACATTTCTGATCACACCCCCCGGTCTCTGTTCCTGAACCCCCTTTAAACTGTACCCTTTATATTGTCTCTCCTCATTCTTCCTTCCAAAAGTTATCACTTCACATCTCTCTGTGTTAAGTCCCATCTGCCACGTGTCTGCCCATTCCACCAGTCTATATTCTCCTGTTACCATCCTTCTCATTGTTGACTACATTTCTGAGTTTTGTGTCATCTACAAACTTTGAAATTATGCCCTCAATACCAAAGCCCAAATCGTTGAGCAAAAAGGGCAGTGGTCCCAATACCAACCCCTGGGGAACACCCTGTATACTGCCCTCTGGTCTGAGAAACAACCGTTCACCACCACTCTCTGCTTTCTGCCCCTCAGCCAATGTTGGACCCACACTGCCACTGCCCTTCAATGCCAGGGGCTTTAATTTCACTAACATCTATTTTGCATTACTTTATCAAACACCTTTTGCAATCCATACATACATCAATCGCACTGCCCTCATCAACCCTCTCCGTTACTTCATCAAAGAACTCCATTAAATTAGTTACTTTGCCTTTAACAAACCTTTGCTGACTTTCATTTATTAACCCGTATTTTTCCAAATGCCCATCAATTTTATTGCGAATTAATGTCTCTAAAAGATTTCCCCACCACTGTCATTAGGCTGACTGGCCTGAGGGGCCCCTATAGTTTCTGGGTTTAAACCCCCTCCCCTTTGTTAAACAGGGTGTAACAGTTAAAATCCCATAGTCCTCTGGCACCATCCCATAACCAAGGAGGATTAGGAGATTGTGGCCAGAGCCTCTGCAATTTACACCCTTACTTCCGTCAGCAACCTAGGATGCCTCCCATCTGGACCGAGTGACTTTTCTACTTTGTATGGTCCATATCTCTGAGCCATACAGGAGGGCGGGTATCACTGCAGCCCTGTAGACCATGAGCTTGGTGCCAGATTTGAGGGCCTGGTCTTCGAACACTTTTCCTCAGGCGACCGAAGGCTGCACTGGCGCACTGGAGGCGGTGTTGAATCTCGTGGTCAATGTCTGCCCTTGCTGATAGTCGGCGCGATGATGCAGTCCTGCTTGACCTCGGTCCATTGGTCAGGATCACGGCCTGCATGTCATCGTGGAGCAGGCGGAGGATGGTGACAAACTTTTAGGGGCAGCCTAAAATTCTCCATAGTCCCTCAAGGTTGACAGTGTCAAAGGCCTCTGTGAGGTCAAAGATGGCCATGCTTAAACCCGAGCTGTCCCACACCACGTTATAGGGGCCCCTCAGGCCATTGTCGGTACAATCTCTGGGTGATGCGCAATCTCTGCTCACACACATCAAACAGGTATCACCAAAAGGCCCTGGGTGGGGGAGGGGGGGAAGCAAGGCCTCGGGGGGTGGGGGGGGGAAGGCCTCGGAGGGGGGGAGCGGAAGGCTGCTGCTCAGCAGGGGGGGAGGTGGCCTGATTTGGGGGCACTGAAACAGTAGGAAGGGTGCAGTGAGGGGAGCTGAGGGAGGGAAGTATTTGGTTGCGCCTTTACCTTGCACCAGGAGCTCTGCCACGGACTTGCCCCCATTGGTCTTGGCGGTGTAGTGTCCACCGTCCTCCTTGGCCGCCTCGTTGATGAAAAGCGTGTGCTTCTTGCCGTCCTTTTTGAAGCGGTACTTGAAGGTTTCCTCGCGCCTCAACTCCACGCCGTTCCGTTCCCTGCCCACAACGCACACGGTCAGAAACACAACACCCCGCTCCGCCCGTCTCTCCTGCCTCTCACACTGACCCCCCCCACACACTGACCCCTCCCCCACACACTGACCCCTCCCCCACACACTGACCCCTCCCCCACACACTGACCCCTCCCTCACACTGACCCCCCCTCCACACACTGACCCCTCCCCCACACACTGACCCCCCGGCACACACTGACCCCTCCCCCACACTGACCCCCCCCATACGCTGACCCCTCCCCCATACACTGACCCCCCCTCCACACACTGACCCCTCCCCCACACACTGACCCCTCCCCCACACACTGACCCCCCGGCACACACTGACCCCTCCCCCACACTGACCCCCCCCATACGCTGACCCCTCCCCCATACACTGACCCCCCCTCCACACACTGACCCCTCCCCCACACACTGACCCCTCCCCCACACACTGACCCCCCAGCACACACTGACCCCTCCCCCACACTGACCCCCCCCATACGCTGACCCCCTCCCCCATATACTGACCCCCCCCACACACTGACCCCTCCCCCACACTGACCCCCCCTCCACACACTGACCCCTCCCCCACACACTGACCCCTCCCCCACACACTGACCCCTCCCCCACACACTGACCCCCCGGCACACACTGACCCCTCCCCCACACTGACCCCCCCCATACACTGACCCCTCCCCCATACACTGACCCCCCCCACACACTGACCCCTCCCCCACACTGACCCCCCCTCCACACACTGACCCCTCCCCCACACACTGACCCCTCCCCCACACACTGACCCCTCCCCCACATACTGACCCCTCCCCCACGCACTGACCCCTCCCCCACACACTGACCCCTCCCCCAAACACACCCCTCCCCCACACACTGACCCCTCCCGCACACACTGACCCCTCCGCCACACACTGACCCCTCCCCCACACACTGACCCCAACCCCACACACTGACCCCCCGGCACACACTGACCCCTCCCCCACACTGACCCCCCCCATACACGGACCCCTCCCCCACACACTGACCCCTCCCCCACGCACTGACCCCTCCCCCAAACACTGACCCCTCCCCCAAACACACCCCTCCCCCACACACTGACCCCTCCCGCACACACTGACCCCTCCGCCACACACTGACCCCTCCCCCACGCACTGACCCCTCCCCCACACACTTACCCCTCCCCCAAACACACCCCTCCCCCACACACTGACCCCTCCCGCACACACTGACCCCTCCGCCACACACTGACCCCTCCCCCACACGCTGACCCCTCCCCCACACACTGACCCCACCCCCACACACTGACCCCCCGGCACACACTGACCCCTCCCCCACACTGACCCCCCCCCATACACTGACCCCGACCCCACACACTGACCCGACCCCACACACTGACCCCTCCCCCACACTGACCCCCCCTCCACAAACTGACCCCTCCCCCACACACTGACCCCTCCCCCACACACTGACACCTCCCCCACGCACTGGCCCCTCCCCCACACACTGACACCTCCCCCACACACACCCCTCCCGCACACACTGACCCCTCCCGCACACACTGACCCCTCCGCCACACACTGACCCCTCCCCCACACACTGACCCCTCCCCCACACACTGACCCCACCCCCACATACTGACCCCACCCCCACACACTGACCCCTCCCCACACACTGACCCCTCCCCACACACTGACCCCACCCCCACACACTGACCCCTCCCCCACACACACTGACCCCTCCCCCATACACTGACCCCTCACACACACACACACCCCTCACACACACACCCCACCCCCACACACTGACCCCTCCCCCACACACTGACCCCTCCCCACACACTGACCCCTCCCCCACACACTGACACCTCCCCCACGCACTGGCCCCTCCCCCACACACTGACACCTCCCCCACACACACCCCTCCCGCACACACTGACCCCTCCCGCACACACTGACCCCTCCGCCACACACTGACCCCTCCCCCACACACTGACCCCTCCCCCACACACTGACCCCACCCCCACACACTGACCCCTCCCCACACACTGACCCCTCCCCACACACTGACCCCACCCCCACACACTGACCCCTCCCCCACACACACTGACCCCTCCCCCATACACTGACCCCTCACACACACACACACCCCTCACACACACACCCCACCCCCACACACTGACCCCTCCCCCACACACTGACCCCTCCCCACACACTGACCCACACACACACACACACCCCTCCCCCACACACTGACCCCTCCCCCACACACTGAACCCTCCCCCACACACTGACCCCCCCCACACACTGACACCCCCCACACACTGACACCCCCCCACACACACTGACACCCCCCACACACTGACACCCCCCCACACTGACCCCTCCCCCACACACTGACCCCTCCCCCCCACACTGACCCCCCCACACTGACCCCCCCAACACACTGACCCCTCCCCCATACACTGACCCCTCCCCCACACACACACCCCTCCCCCACACACACACCCCTCCCCCACACACTGACCCCTCCCCACACACTGACCGCCCACACACACTGACCCCCCCCACACACACTGACCCCCCCCCACACACTGACACCCCCCCACACTGAACCCCCTCACACACACTGACCCCCCACACACACTGACCCCTCCCCCACACACTGACCCCCCCCCCACACTGACCCCCCCCACACACTGACCCCTCCCCACACACTGACACCCCCCCACACTGACCCCTCCCCCAAACACTGACCCCTCCCCCACACACTGACCCCCCCCCACACTGACCCCCCCCACACACTGACCCCTCCCCACACACTGACCCCTCCCCACACACTGACACCCCCCCACACTGACCCCTCCCCCACACACTGACCCCTCCCCCACACACTGATCCCCCCCCACACTGACCACCCCCACACACTGACCCCTCCCCACACACTGACCCCTCCCCCACACACACACCCCTCCCCCACACACTGACCCCTCCCCCACACACTGACCCCTCCCCCACACACTGACCCCTCCACACACACTGACCCCCCCCCACACACACTGACACCCCACCACACTGACCCCCCCCCACACACACACCCCTCCCACACACACTGACCCCTCCCCCATACACTGACCCCTCCCCCACACACTGACCCCTCCCCCACACACTGACCTCCCCCACACACTGATACCACCCACACACTGACCCCTCCCCCACACACTGACCCCCCCACACTGACCCCCCCACACACACTGACCCCTCCCCTACACACTGACCCCTCCCCCACACACTGACCCCCCCACACACTGACCCCCCCCACACACTGACCCCTCCCCCACACTGACCCCCCCACACACTGACCCCTCCCCCACACACTGACCCCCCCCACACTGACCCCCCCACACACTGGCCCCTCCCCCATACACTGACCCCTCCCCCACACACACACCCCTCCCCCACACACTGACCCCTCCCCCACACACTGACCCCTTCCACACACACTGACCCCCACCACACTGACCCCTCCCCCACCTCACTGACCCCTCCCCCATACACTGACCCCTCCCCCACACACACACCCCTCCCCCACACACTGACCCTTCCCCCACACACTGACCCCTCCCCCACCACACTGATCCCTCCCCCACACACTGACCCCTCTCCCATACACTGACCCCTCCCCCACCACACTGATCCCTCCCCCACACACTGACCCCTCCCCCACACAGTGACCCCTCCCCCACACAATGACCTCTCCCCCACCACACTGACCCCTCCCCCACCTCACTGACCCCTCCCCCACCACACTGACCCTCCTCCACCACACTGACCCCTCCCCCACACACACTGACCCATCCCACCACACACACTGACCCATCCCCCCACACACTTACCCCTGCCCCCCAAACACTAACCCCTCCCCCACACACACTGACTCCTCACACACACACACACTGACCCCTCCCCCACACACTGACACCCTCCCCCGCACACTGACCCCCCCCCGCACATTGACCCCACCCCCCGCACACTGACCCCTCACCCCCACACACTGACCCCTCCCCCACACACACTGACCCCTCCCCGACACACTGACCCCTCCCCCACACACACTGACTCCTCCCCCACACACACTGACCCCTCCCCCACACACTGACCCCTCCCCCACACACACTGACTCCTCCCCCACACACACTGACCCCTCCCCCACACACATTGACCTAACCCCCACACACATTGACCTAACCCCCACACACATACTGACCCCCCCCGCACACTGAACCCCCCCGCACACTGACCTCTCCCACACACACACTGACCCCTCCCACACACACACTGACCGAACCCCCACACACACACTGAACCATCCCCCCGCACTCTGACACCCCCCCGCACACTGACCCCTCCCACACACACACTGACCAATCCTCCCCGCACACTGACACCCCCTCGCACACTGATCCCTCCCCCCCGCACACTGACCCCTCCCACACACACACTGACCTAACCCACACACACACACTGACCCCTCACCCCCCACACACTGACCCATCCTCCCCACACACTGACCCAACACCGCACACAATGACCCATCCCCCACACCTTACCCCCGCCCCTTATCCCCAACACCCACACCCCACCCCTCATCCTCCAGCACACACCCCTCACCGCCCACCCCTCTCTGACCACCCTCCACCCAAACCTTCTGCCTTTCTTATTTCACAGATCACCAACCCGCACAGCCAGTGGTGCAAGAGGAAGAGCAGAGTGATGCTTAACAAACAGCGTCACCCGCTCCAAGACTCACAGTACCAGTACTCCATTCACACTCACAGTACCAGTATTCGATTTCACACTCACAGCACCAGTACTCGATTTCACACTCACAGTACCAGTACTCGATTTCACACTCACAGTACCAGTATTCGATTTCACACTCACAGCACCAGTACTCGATTTCACACTCACAGCACCAGTACTCGATTTCAGACTCACAGTACCAGTACTCGATTTCAGACTCACAGTACCAGTACTCGATTTCACACTCACAGTACCAGTATTCGATTTCACAATCACAGCACCAGTACTCGATTTCAGACTCACAGTACCAGTACTCGATTTCACACTCACAGTACCAGTATTCGATTTCACAATCACAGCACCAGTATAGAAAACATAGAAACATAGAAAATAGGTGCAGGAGCAGGCCATTCAGCCCTTCTAGCCTGCACCGCCATTCAATGAGTTCATGGCTGAACATGAAACTTCAGTACCCCCTTCCTGCTTTCTCGCCATACCCCTTGATCCCCCGAGTAGTAAGGACTTCATCTAACTCCCTTTTGAATATATTTAGTGAATTGGCCTCAACTACTTTCTGTGGTAGAGAATTCCACAGGTTCACCACTCTCTGGGTGAAGAAGTTTCTCCTCATCTCGGTCCTAAATGGCTTACCCCTTATCCTCAGACTGTGACCCCTGGTTCTGGACTTCCCCAACATTGGGAACATTCTTTCTGCATCTAACCTGTCTAAACCCGTCAGAATTTTAAACGTTTCTATGAGGTCCCCTCTCATTCTTCTGAACTCCAGTGAATACAATCCCAATTGATCCAATCTTTCTTGATAGGTCAGTCCCGCCATCCCGGGAATCAGTCTGGTGAACCTTCGCTGCACTCCCTCAATAGCAAGAATGTCCTTCCTCAAGTTAGGAGACCAAAACTGTACACAATACTCCAGGTGTGGCCTCACCAAGGCCCTGTACAACTGTAGCAACACCTCCCTGCCCCTGTATTCAAATCCCCTCGCTATGAAGGCCAACATGCCATTTGCTTTCTTAACCGCCTGCTGTACCTGCATGCCAACCTTCAATGACTGATGTACCATGACACCCAGGTCTCGTTGCACCTTCCCTTTTCCTAATCTGTCACCATTCAGATAATAGTCTGTCTCTCTGTTTTTACCACCAAAGTGGATAACCTCACATTTATCCACATTATACTTCATCTGCCATGCATTTGCCCACTCACCTAACCTATCCAAGTCACTCTGCAGCCTAATAGCATCCTCCTCGCAGCTCACACTGCCACCCAACTTAGTATCATCCGCAAATTTGGAGATACTGCATTTAATCCCCTCGTCTAAATCATTAATGTACAATGTAAACAGCTGGGGCCCCAGCACAGAACCTTGCGGCACTCCACTAGTCACTGCCTGCCATTCTGAAAAGTACCCGTTTACTCCTACTCTTTGCTTCCTGTCTGACAACCAGTTCTCAATCCACGTCAGCACACTACCCCCAATCCCATGTGCTTTAACTTTGCACATTAATCTCTTGTGTGGGACCTTGTCGAAAGCCTTCTGAAAGTCCAAATATACCACATCAACTGGTTCTCCCTTGTCCACTTTACTGGAAACATCCTCAAAAAATTCCAGAAGATTTGTCAAGCATGATTTCCCTTTCACAAATCCATGCTGACTTGGACCTATCATGTCACCATTTTCCAGATGCACTGCTATGACATCCTTAATAATTGATTCCATCACTTTACCCACTACTGAGGTCAGGCTGACCGGTCTATAATTCCCTGTTTTCTCTCTCCCTCCTTTTTTAAAAAGTGGGGTTACATTGGCTACCCTCCACTCCATAGGAACTGATCCAGAGTCAATGGAATGTTGGAAAATGACTGTCAATGCATCCGCTATTTCCAAGGCCACCTCCTTAAGTACTCTAGGATGCAGTCCATCAGGCCCTGGGGATTTATCGGTCTTCAATCCCATCAATTTCCCCAACACAATTTCCCGACTAATAAAGATTTCCCTCAGTTCCTCTTCCTTACTAGACCCTCTGACCCCTTTTATATCCGGAAGGTTGTTTGTATCCTCCTTAGTGAATACCGAACCAAAGTACTTGTTCAATTGATCCGCCATTTCTTTGCTCCCCGTTATGACTTCCCCTGATTCTGACTGCAGGGGACCTACGTTTGTCTTCACCAACCTTTTTCTCTTTACATACCTATAGAAACTTTTGCAATCCGCCTTAATGTTCCCTGCAAGCTTCTTCTCGTACTCCATTTTCCCTGTCCTAATCAAACCCTTTGTCCTCCTCTGCTGAGTTCTAAATTTCTCCCAGTCCCCAGGTTCGCTGCTATTTCTGGCCAATTTGTATGCCACTTCCTTGGCTTTAATACTATCCCTGATTTCCCTAGATAGCCACGGTTGAGCCACCTTCCCCTTTTTATTTTTACGCCAGACAGGAATGTACAATTGTTGTACTTCATCCATGCGGTCTCTAAATGTCTGCCATTGCCCATCCACAGTCAACCCCCTAAGTATCATTCGCCAATCTATCCTAGCCAATTCACGCCTCATACCTTCAAAGTTACCCTTCTTTAAGTTCTGGACCATGGTCTCTGAAATTACTGTTTCATTCTCCATCCTAATGCAGAATTCCACCATATTATGGTCACTCTTCCCCAAGGGGCCTCGCACAATGAGATTGCTAATTAATCCTCTCTCATTACACAACACCCAGTCTAAGATGGCCTCCCCCCTAGTTGGTTCCTCAACATATTGGTCTAGAAAACCATCCCTTATGCACTGCAGGAAATCCTCCTCCACCGTATTGCTTCCAGTTTGGCTAGCCCAATCTATGTGCATATTAAAGTCACCCATTATAACTGCTGCACCTTTATTGCATGCACCCCTAATTTCCTGTTTGATGCCCTCCCCAACATCCCTATTACTGTTTGGAGGTCTGTACACAACTCCTACTAACGTTTTTTGCCCTTTGGTGTTCTGCAGCTCTACCCATATAGATTCCACATCATCCAAGCTAATGTCTTTCCTAACTATTGCATTAATCTCCTCTTTAACCAGCAATGCTACCCCACCTCCTTTTCCTTTTATTCTATCCTTCCTGAATGTTGAATACCCCTGAATGTTGAGTTCCCAGCCCTGATCATCCTGGAGCCACGTCTCCGTAATCCCAATCACATCATATTTGTTAACATCTATTTGCACAATTAATTCATCCACCTTATTGCGGATACTCCTTGCATTAAGACACAAAGCCTTCAGGCTTGTTTTATTAACACCCTTTGTCCTTTTAGAATTTTGCTGTACAGTGGCCCTTTTTGTTCTTTGCCTTGGGTTTCTCTGCCCTCCACTTTTCCTCATCTCCTTTCTGTCTTTTGCTTTTGGCTCCTTTTTGTTTCCCTCTGTCTCCCTGCATTGGTTCCCATCCCCCTGCCATATTAGTTTAAATCCTCCCCAACAGCACTAGCAAACACTCCCCCTAGGACATTGGTTCCAGTCCTGCCCAGGTGCAGACCGTCCGGTTTGTACTGGTCCCACCTCCCCCAGAACCGGTCCCAATGCCCCAGGAATTTGAATCCCTCCCTGCTGCACCACTGCTCAAGCCACGTATTCATCTGAGCTATTCTGCGATTCCTACTCTGACTATCACGTGGCACTGGTAGCAATCCCGAGATTACTACTTTTGAGGTCCTACTTTTTAATTTAGCTCCTAGCTCCTTAAATTCGTTTCGTAGGACCTCATCCCTTTTTTTGCCTATGTCGTTGGTACCAATGTGCACCACGACAACTGGCTGTTCTCCCTCCCATTTCAGAATGTCCTGCACCCGCTCCGAGACATCCTTGACCCTTGCACCAGGGAGGCAACATACCATCCTGGAGTCTCGGTTGCGGCCGCAGAAACGCCTATCTATTCCCCTCACAATTGAATCCCCTATCACTATCGCTCTCCCACTCTTTTTCTTGCCCTCCTGTGCAGCAGAGCCAGCCACGGTGCCATGAACTTGGCTGCTGCTGCCCTCCCCTGATGAGTCATTCCCCTCAACAGTACCCAAAGCGGTGTATCTGTTTTGCAGGGGGATGACCGCAGGGGACCCCTGCACTACCTTCCTTGCTCTACTCTTCCTGCTGGTCTTCCATTCCCTATCTGGCTGTGGACCCTTTCCCTGCGGTAAGACCAACTCACTACACGTGATACTCACGTCATTCTCAGCATCGTGGATGCTCCAGAGTAAATCCACCCTCAGCTCCAATTCCGTAACGCGGACCGTCAGGAGCTGGAGGCGGATACACTTCCCGCACACGTAGTCGTCAGGGACACCGGAAGCGTCCCTGAGTTCCCACATGGTACAGGAGGAGCATAACACCCGACCGAGCTCTCCTGCCATGTCTTAACCCTTAGATACACTTAAACTGGTAATAACAATGTTAAAAGTTACTGACCAATATAAGAAGAAAAAGAAAAACTACTAACCAATCACCAGCCAATCACTTACCCCCTAGGCTGTGACGTCACCTTTGTTTTTTTGCCTTCTCCCTGTAGCTGCACCGGTACGCCTCTCGCCGACCCCGGACTCGCGCTGCTCCGAGCTCCCGCATCCTCGACTGACTACTCGAACTGCTCGACTCCCGCTGGCCTTTATAGGCCTCTCGCCGACCCCGGACTCGCGCTGCTCCGAGCTCCCGCCTCCTCGACTGACTACTCGATTTCAGACTCACAGTACCAGTACTCGATTTCACACTCACAGTACCAGTACTCGATTTCACACTCACAGTACCAGTACTCGATTTCACACTCACAGTACCAGTACTCGATTTCACACTCACAGTACCAGTACTCGATTTCACACTCACAGCACCAGCACTCGATTTCACACTCACAGCACCAGTACTCGATTTCACACTCACAGCACCAGCACTCGATTTCACACTCACAGCACCAGTACTCGATTTCACACTCACAGCACCAGTACTCGATTTCACACTCACAGCACCAGGACTCGATTTCACACTCAGTACCAGTACTCGATTTCACACTCACAGTACCAGTTCTCGACTTCACACTCATAGCACTAGTACTCGATTTCACACTCACAGCAGCAGTACTCAATTTCACACTCACAGTACCAGTACTCGATTTCACACTCACAGCACGAGTACTCGATTTCACACTCACAGCAGCAGTACTCAATTTCACACTCACAGTACTCGACTTCACACTCACAGTACCAATACTCGACTTCACACTCACAGTACCAGTACTCAATTTCACCCTCACAGCACCAGTACTCGAATTCACACTCACAGCACCAGTACTCGATTTCACACTCACAGCACCAGTACTCGATTTCACACTCACAGTACTCGATTTCACACTCACAGCACCAGTACTCGATTTCACACTCACAGTACCAGTACTCGATTTCACACTCACAGTACCAGTACTCGATTTCACACTCACAGTACTCGATTTCACACTCACAGTACCAGTCCTCGATTTCACACTCACAGTACCAGTACTCGATTTCACACTCACAGTACTAGTACTCGATTTCACACTCACAGCACCAGTACTAGTTTTCACACTCACAGTGCTCGATTTCACACTCACAGTACCAGTACTCGATTTCACACTCACAGTACCAGGACTCGATTTCACACTCACAGTACCAGTACTCGATTTCACTCACAATACCAGGACTCGATTTCACACTCACAGTACCAGTACTCGATTTAACACTCACAGCACCAGTACTCGATCTCACACTCACAGCACCAGTACTCGAATTCACACTCACAGCACCAGTACTCGATTTCACATTCACAGCACCAGTACTCGATTTCACACTCACAGTACCAGTACTCGATTTAACACTCACAGTACCATTAGTCGATTTCACACTCACAGCACCAGTACTCGATTTCACACTCACAGTACTCGATTTCACACTCACAGCACCAGTACTCGATTTCACACTCACAGTACCAGTACTCGATTTCACACTCACAGTACCAGTACTCGATTTCACACTCACAGTACTCGATTTCACACTCACAGTACCAGTACTCGATTTCACACTCACAGTACCAGTACTCGATTTCACACTCACAGTACTAGTACTCGATTTCACACTCACAGTACTCGATTTCACACTCACAGCACCAGTACTCGATTTCACACTCACAGTACCAGTACTCGATTTCACACTCACAGCACCAATACTCGATTTCACCCTCACTGCACCAGTACTCGATTTCACACTCACTGCACCAGTACTCGATTTCACACTCACAGTACCGGTACTCGATTTCACACTCACTGCACCAGTACTCGATTTCACACTCACAGTACCAGTACTCGATTTCAAACTCACTGCACCAGTACTGGATTTCATACTCACAGTATCAGTACTCGATTTCAAACTCACAGTACCACTTCTCGATTTCACACTCACAGCACCAGTACTCGATTTCACACTCACAGCACCAGTACTCGATTTCACACTCAGAGTACCAGCACTCGATTTCACACTCACAGCACCAGTGCTGGATTTCACACTCACAGTACCAGTACTCGATTTCACACTCACAGCACCAGTACTCGATTTCACACTCACAGTATCCAATTTCACACACACAGCACCAGTACTCGATTTCACACTCACAGTACCAGGACTCGATTTCACACTCACAGTACCAGTACTCGATTTCACTCACAATACCAGGACTCGATTTCACACTCACAGTACCAGTACTCGATTTCACACTCACAGCACCAGTACTCGATTTCACACTCACAGCACCAGTACTCGATTTCACACTCACAGTACCCGATTTCACACACACAGCACCAGTACTCGATTTCACACTCACAGTACCAGGACTCGATTTCACACTCACAGTACCAGTACTCGATTTCACTCACAATACCAGGACTCGATTTCACACTCACAGTACCAGTACTCGATTTCACACTCACAGTACTAGTACTCGATTTCACACACACAGCACCAGTACTCGATTTCACTCTCACAGTACAAGCACTCGATTTCACGCTCACTGCACCAGTATTCGATTTCACACTCACAATACTAGTACTCGATTTCACACTCACAGCACCAGTACTCGATTTCACACTCACAGTACCAGTACTCGATTTAACACTCACAGTACCATTAGTCGATTTCACACTCACAGCACCAGTACTAGTTTTCACACTCACAGTGCTCGATTTCACACTCACAGTACCAGTACTCGATTTCACACTCACAGTACCAGGACTCGATTTCACACTCACAGTACCAGTACTCGATTTCACTCACAATACCAGGACTCGATTTCACACTCACAGTACCAGTACTCGATTTAACACTCACAGCACCAGTACTCGATCTCACACTCACAGCACCAGTACTCGAATTCACACTCACAGCACCAGTACTCGATTTCACACTCACAGCACCAGTACTCGATTTCACACTCACAGTACTCGATTTCACACTCACAGTACCAGTACTCGATTTCACACTCACAGTACCAGTACTCGAGTTCACACTCACAGTACTAGTACTCGATTTCACACTCACAGCACCAATACTCGATTTCACACTCACAGTACTCGATTTCACACTCACTGCACCAGTACTCGATTTCACACTCACAGTACCGGTACTCGATTTCACACTCACTGCACCAGTACTCGATTTCACACTCACAGTACCAGTACTCGATTTCAAACTCACTGCACCAGTACTCGATTTCACACTCACAGCACCAGTACTCGATTTAACACTCACAGCAGCAGTACTCGACTTCACACTCACTGCACCAGTGCTCGATTTCACAGTCACAGCACGAGTA
Organism: Pristiophorus japonicus; assembly: GCF_044704955.1. Taxonomy (NCBI): domain Eukaryota; kingdom Metazoa; phylum Chordata; class Chondrichthyes; family Pristiophoridae; genus Pristiophorus; species Pristiophorus japonicus. The sequence continues at coordinate 109,705 of NW_027254840.1, read as the reverse complement.
GTCGATTTCACATTCACAATACTAGTACTCGATTTCACACTCACAGCACCAGAATTCGATTTCACACTCACAGTACCAGTGTACTCGATTTAACACTCACAGTACCATTAATCGATTTCACACTCACAACACCAGTACTCGATTTCACACTCACAGTACTCGATTTCACACTCACAGTACCAGTACTCGATTTCACACTCACAATACCAGGACTCGATTTCACACTCACAGCACCAGTACTCGATTTCACACTCACAGCACCAGTACTCGATTTCACACTCACAGCACCAGTACTCGATTTCACACTCACAGTACTCGATTTCACACTCACAGCACCAGCACTCGATTTCACACTCACAGCACCAGTACTCGATTTCACACTCACAGTACCAGTACTCGATTTCACACTCACAGTACCAGTACTCGATGTCACACTCACAGTTTCAGTACTCGATTTCACACTCACAGTACCAGAACTCGATTTCACACTCACAGTACCAGTACTCGATTTCACACTCACAGTACCAGTACTCGATTTCACACCCACAGTACCAGTACTCGATTTCACACTCACAGCACCAGTACACGATTTCACACACACTGCACCAGTACTCGATTTCACACTCACTGCACAAGGACTCGATTTCACACTCACAGCACGAGTCGTCGATTTCACACTCACAATACTTGCACTCGATTTCACTTTCACAGCACCAGTCCTCGATTTCACACTCACAGTACCAGTACTCGATTTCACACTCACAGAACCAGTACTCGACTTAACACTCACAGTACCAGTACTCGATTTCACACTCACAGTACCAGTACTCGATTTCACACTCACAGCACCAATACTCGATTTCACCCTCACTGCACCAGTACTCGATTTCACACTCACTGCACCAGTACTCGATTTCACACTCACAGTACCGGTACTCGATTTCACACTCACTGCACCAGTACTCGATTTCACACTCACAGTACCAGTACTCGATTTCAAACTCACTGCACCAGTACTCGATTTCATACTCACAGTATCAGTACTCGATTTCAAACTCACAGTACCACTTCTCGATTTCACACTCACAGCACCAGTACTCGATTTCACACTCACAGCACCAGTACTCGATTTCACACTCGCAGCACCAGTACTCGATTTCACACTCACTGCACCAGTACTCGATTGCACTCTCACAGCACCAGTGCTGGATTTCACACTCACAGTACCAGTACTCGATTTCACACACACAGTGCCAGTACTCGATTTCACACTCACAACACCAGTACTCGATTTCACACTCACAGCACCAGTACTCGATTTCACACTCACAGTACCCGATTTCACACACACAGCACCAGTACTCGATTTCACACTCACAGTACCAGGACTCGATTTCACACTCACAGTACCAGTACTCGATTTCACTCACAATACCAGGACTCGATTTCACACTCACAGTACCAGTACTCGATTTCACACTCACAGTACTAGTACTCGATTTCACACTCACAGCACCAATACTCGATTTCACCCTCACAGTACTAGCACTCGATTTCACGCTCACTGCACCAGTATTCGATTTCACACTCACAATACTAGTACTCGATTTCACACTCACAGCACCAGTACTCGATTTCACACTCACAGTACCAGTACTCGATTTAACACTCACAGTACCATTAGTCGATTTCACACTCACAGCACCAGTACTAGTTTTCACACTCACAGTGCTCGATTTCACACTCACAGTACCAGCACTCGATTTCACACTCACAGTACCAGGACTCGATTTCACACTCACAGTACCAGTACTCGATTTCACTCACAATACCAGGACTCGATTTCACACTCACAGTACCAGTACTCGATTTAACACTCACAGCACCAGTACTCGATCTCACACTCACAGCACCAGTACTCGAATTCACACTCACAGCACCAGTACTCGATTTCACACTCACAGCACAAGTACTCGATTTCACACTCACAGTACTCGATTTCACACTCACAGCACCAGTACTCGATTTCACACTCACAGTACCAGTACTCGATTTCACACTCACAGTACCAGTACTCGATTTCACACTCACAGTACTCGATTTCACACTCACAGTACCAGTACTCGATTTCACACTCACAGTACTAGTACTCGATTTCACACTCACAGCACCAATACTCGATTTCACACTCACAGTACTCGATTTCACACTCACTGCACCAGTACTCGATTTCACACTCACAGTACCGGTACTCGATTTCACACTCACTGCACCAGTACTCGATTTCACACTCACAGTACCAGTACTCGATTTCAAACTCACTGCACCAGTACTCGATTTCATACTCACAGTATCAGTACTCGATTTCAAACTCACAGTACCACTTCTCGATTTCACACTCACAGCACCAGTACTCGATTTAACACTCACAGCAGCAGTACTCGACTTCACACTCACTGCACCAGTGCTCGATTTCACAGTCACAGCACGAGTAGTCGATTTCACATTCACAATACTAGTACTCGATTTCACACTCACAGCACCAGAATTCGATTTCACACTCACAGTACCAGTGTACTCGATTTAACACTCACAGTACCATTAATCGATTTCACACTCACAACACCAGTACTCGATTTCACACTCACAGTACTCGATTTCACACTCACAGTACCAGTACTCGATTTCACACTCACAATACCAGGACTCGATTTCACACTCACAGCACTAGTACTCGATTTCACTCACAATACCAGGACTCGATTTCACACTCACAGCACCAGTACTCGATTTCACACTCACAGCACCAGTACTCGATTTCACACTCACAGCACCAGTACTCGATTTCACACTCACAGTACTCGATTTCACACTCACAGCACCAGCACTCGATTTCACACTCACAGCACCAGTACTCGATTTCACACTCACAGTACCAGTACTCGATTTCACACTCACAGTACCAGTACTCGATGTCACACTCACAGTTTCAGTACTCGATTTCACACTCACAGCACCAGTACTCGATTTCACACTCACTGCACCAGTACTCGATTTCACACTCACAGTACCAGAACTCGATTTCACACTCACAGTACCAGTACTCGATTTCACACTCACAGTACCAGTACTCGATTTCACACCCACAGTACCAGTACTCGATTTCACACTCACAGCACCAGTACACGATTTCACACACACTGCACCAGTACTCGATTTCACACTCACTGCACAAGGACTCGATTTCACACTCACAGCACGAGTCGTCGATTTCACACTCACAATACTTGCACTCGATTTCACTTTCACAGCACCAGTCCTCGATTTCACACTCACAGTACCAGTACTCGATTTCACACTCACAGAACCAGTACTCGACTTAACACTCACAGTACCAGTACTCGATTTCACACTCACAGTAACAGTACTCAAATTCACACTCACAGTACCAGTACTCGATTTCACACTCACAGCACCAGTACTCGATTTCACACTCACAGCACCAGAACTCGATTTCACACACAGTACCAGGACTCGATTTCATACTCACAGCACCAGTACTCGATTTCACACTCACAGCACCAGTACTCGATTTCACATTCACAGTACCTGTACTCGATTTCACACTCACAGCACCAGTACTCGATTTCACACTCACAGCACCAGTACTCGATTTCACACTCACAGTACCAGTACTCGATTTCACACTCACAGTACCAGTACTCGATTTTACACTCACAGCACCAGTACTCGATTTCACACTCACAGTACTCGATTTCACACTCACAGTACTCGATTTCACACTCACAATACCAGTACTCGATTTCACACTCACAGCACCAGTACTCGATTTCACACTCACAGTACTCGATTTCACACTCACAGCACCAGCACTCGATTTCACACTCACAGCACCAGTACTCGATTTCACACTCACAGTACCAGTACTCGATTTCACACTCACAGTTTCAGTACTCGATTTCACACTCACAGTACCAGTACTCGATTTCACACTCACTGCACCAGTACTCGATTTCACACTCACAGTACCAGAACTCGATTTCACACTCACAGCACCAGTACTCGATTTCACACCCACAGTACCAGTACTCGATTTAACACTCACAGTACTCGATTTCACACACAGTACCAGTACTCGATTTCACTCTCACAGCACCAGTACTCGATTTCACACTAACAGTACGAGTATTCGATTTCACACTCACAGTACCAGTACTCGATTTCACACTCACAGCACCAGTACTCGATTTCACACTCACAGCACCAGTACTCGATTTCACACTCACAGCACCAGTACTCGATTTCACACTCACAGTACCAGTACTCGATTTCACATTCATAGTACCTGTACTCGATTTCACACTCACAGCACCAGTACTCGATTTCACACTCACAGCACAAGTAGTCGATTTCACACTCACAGCACCAGTACTCGATTTCACACTCACAGTACCAGTACTCGATTTCACACTCACAGTACCAGTACTCGATTTTACACTCACAGTACCAGTATTCGATTTCACACTCACAGCACCAGTACTCGATTTCACACTCACAGTACTCGATTTCACACTCACAATTCCAGTACTCGATTTCACACTCACAGCACCAGTACTCGATTTCACACTCACAGTACTCGATTTCACACTCACAATTCCAGTACTCGATGTCACACTCACAGTACCAGAACTCGATTTCACACTCACAGTACCAGTACTCGATTTCACACTCACAGTACCAGTACTCGATTTCACACTCACAGTACTCGATTTCACACTCACAGTACCAGTACTCGATTTCACACTCACAGCACCAATACTCGATTTCACCCTCACAGTACTAGTACTCGATTTCACCCTCACTGCACCAGTACTCGATTTCACACTCTTAGCACCAGTACTCGATTTCACCCTCACAGCACCAGTACTCGATTTCACACTCACAGTACCAGTACTCGATTTCACACTCACAGTACCAGTACTCGATTTCACACTCACAGTACCAGTACTCGATTTCACACTCACAGTACCAGGACTCGATTTCACACTCACAGTACCAGTACTCGATTTCACACTCACAGTACCAGGACTCGATTTCACACTCACAGTACTCGATTTCACACTCACAGCACCAGTACTCGATTTCACACTCACAGTACCAGTACTCGATTTCACACTCACAGTACCAGTACTCGATTTCACACTCACAGTACTCGATTTCACACTCACAGTACCAGTACTCGATTTCACACTCACAGTACTAGTACTCGATTTCACACTCACAGCACCAATACTCGATTTCACACTCACAGTACTCGATTTCACACTCACTGCACCAGTACTCGATTTCACACTCACAGTACCGGTACTCGATTTCACACTCACTGCACCAGTACTCGATTTCACACTCACAGTACCAGTACTCGATTTCAAACTCACTGCACCAGTACTCGATTTCATACTCACAGTATCAGTACTCGATTTCAAACTCACAGTACCACTTCTCGATTTCACACTCACAGCACCAGTACTCGATTTAACACTCACAGCAGCAGTACTCGACTTCACACTCACTGCACCAGTGCTCGATTTTACAGTCACAGCACGAGTAGTCGATTTCACATTCACAATACTAGTACTCGATTTCACACTCACAGCACCAGAATTCGATTTCACACTCACAGTACCAGTGTACTCGATTTAACACTCACAGTACCATTAATCGATTTCACACTCACAACACCAGTACTCGATTTCACACTCACAGTACTCGATTTCACACTCACAGTACCAGTACTCGATTTCACACTCACAATACCAGGACTCGATTTCACACTCACAGCACTAGTACTCGATTTCACTCACAATACCAGGACTCGATTTCACACTCACAGCACCAGTACTCGATTTCACACTCACAGCACCAGTACTCGATTTCACACTCACAGCACCAGTACTCGATTTCACACTCACAGTACTCGATTTCACACTCACAGCACCAGCACTCGATTTCACACTCACAGCACCAGTACTCGATTTCACACTCACAGTACCAGTACTCGATTTCACACTCACAGTACCAGTACTCGATGTCACACTCACAGTTTCAGTACTCGATTTCACACTCACAGCACCAGTACTCGATTTCACACTCACTGCACCAGTACTCGATTTCACACTCACAGTACCAGAACTCGATTTCACACTCACAGTACCAGTACTCGATTTCACACTCACAGTACCAGTACTCGATTTCACACCCACAGTACCAGTACTCGATTTCACACTCACAGCACCAGTACACGATTTCACACACACTGCACCAGTACTCGATTTCACACTCACTGCACAAGGACTCGATTTCACACTCACAGCACGAGTCGTCGATTTCACACTCACAATACTTGCACTCGATTTCACTTTCACAGCACCAGTCCTCGATTTCACACTCACAGTACCAGTACTCGATTTCACACTCACTGCACAAGGACTCGATTTCACACTCACAGCACGAGTCGTCGATTTCACACTCACAATACTTGCACTCGATTTCACTTTCACAGCACCAGTCCTCGATTTCACACTCACAGCACCAGTACTCGATTTCACACTCACAGAACCAGTACTCGACTTAACACTCACAGTACCAGTACTCGATTTCACACTCACAGTAACAGTACTCAAATTCACACTCACAGTACCAGTACTCGATTTCACACTCACAGCACCAGTACTCGATTTCACACTCACAGCACCAGAACTCGATTTCACACACAGTACCAGGACTCGATTTCATACTCACAGCACCAGTACTCGATTTCACACTCACAGCACCAGTACTCGATTTCACATTCACAGTACCTGTACTCGATTTCACACTCACAGCACCAGTACTCGATTTCACACTCACAGTACCAGTACTCGATTTCACACTCACAGTACCAGTACTCGATTTCACACTCACAGCACCAGTACTCGATTTCACACTCACAGCACCAGTACTCGATTTCACACTCACAGTACTCGATTTCACACTCACAGTACTCGATTTCACACTCACAATACCAGTACTCGATTTCACACTCACAGCACCAGTACTCGATTTCACACTCACAGTACTCGATTTCACACTCACAGCACCAGCACTCGATTTCACACTCACAGCACCAGCACTCGATTTCACACTCACAGCACCAGTACTCGATTTCACACTCACAGTACCAGTACTCGATTTCAAACTCACTGCACCAGTACTGTATTTCATACTCACAGTATCAGTACTCGATTTCAAACTCACAGTACCACTTCTCGATTTCACACTCACAGCACCAGTACTCGATTTCACACTCACAGCACCAGTACTCGATTTCACACTCAGAGTACCAGCACTCGATTTCACACTCACAGCACCAGTGCTGGATTTCACACTCACAGTACCAGTACTCGATTTCACACTCACAGCACCAGTACTCGATTTCACACTCACAGTATCCAATTTCACACACACAGCACCAGTACTCGATTTCACACTCACAGTACCAGGACTCGATTTCACACTCACAGTACCAGTACTCGATTTCACTCACAATACCAGGACTCGATTTCACACTCACAGTACCAGTACTCGATTTCACACTCACAGCACCAGTACTCGATTTCACACTCACAGCACCAGTACTCGATTTCACACTCACAGTACCCGATTTCACACACACAGCACCAGTACTCGATTTCACACTCACAGTACCAGGACTCGATTTCACACTCACAGTACCAGTACTCGATTTCACTCACAATACCAGGACTCGATTTCACACTCACAGTACCAGTACTCGATTTCACACTCACAGTACTAGTACTCGATTTCACACACACAGCACCAGTACTCGATTTCACTCTCACAGTACAAGCACTCGATTTCACGCTCACTGCACCAGTATTCGATTTCACACTCACAATACTAGTACTCGATTTCACACTCACAGCACCAGTACTCGATTTCACACTCACAGTACCAGTACTCGATTTAACACTCACAGTACCATTAGTCGATTTCACACTCACAGCACCAGTACTAGTTTTCACACTCACAGTGCTCGATTTCACACTCACAGTACCAGTACTCGATTTCACACTCACAGTACCAGGACTCGATTTCACACTCACAGTACCAGTACTCGATTTCACTCACAATACCAGGACTCGATTTCACACTCACAGTACCAGTACTCGATTTAACACTCACAGCACCAGTACTCGATCTCACACTCACAGCACCAGTACTCGAATTCACACTCACAGCACCAGTACTCGATTTCACACTCACAGCACCAGTACTCGATTTCACACTCACAGTACTCGATTTCACACTCACAGTACCAGTACTCGATTTCACACTCACAGTACCAGTACTCGAGTTCACACTCACAGTACTAGTACTCGATTTCACACTCACAGCACCAATACTCGATTTCACACTCACAGTACTCGATTTCACACTCACTGCACCAGTACTCGATTTCACACTCACAGTACCGGTACTCGATTTCACACTCACTGCACCAGTACTCGATTTCACACTCACAGTACCAGTACTCGATTTCAAACTCACTGCACCAGTACTCGATTTCACACTCACAGCAGCAGTACTCGATTTAACACTCACAGCAGCAGTACTCGACTTCACACTCACTGCACCAGTGCTCGATTTCACAGTCACAGCACGAGTAGTCGATTTCACATTCACAATACTAGTACTCGATTTCACACTCACAGCACCAGAATTCGATTTCACACTCACAGTACCAGTGTACTCGATTTAACACTCACAGTACCATTAATCGATTTCACACTCACAACACCAGTACTCGATTTCACACTCACAGTACTCGATTTCACACTCACAGTACCAGTACTCGATTTCACACTCACAATACCAGGACTCGATTTCACACTCACAGCACCAGTACTCGATTTCACACTCACAGCACCAGTACTCGATTTCACACTCACAGCACCAGTACTCGATTTCACACTCACAGTACTCGATTTCACACTCACAGCACCAGCACTCGATTTCACACTCACAGCACCAGTACTCGATTTCACACTCACAGTACCAGTACTCGATTTCACACTCACAGTACCAGTACTCGATGTCACACTCACAGTTTCAGTACTCGATTTCACACTCACAGTACCAGAACTCGATTTCACACTCACAGTACCAGTACTCGATTTCACACTCACAGTACCAGTACTCGATTTCACACCCACAGTACCAGTACTCGATTTCACACTCACAGCACCAGTACACGATTTCACACACACTGCACCAGTACTCGATTTCACACTCACTGCACAAGGACTCGATTTCACACTCACAGCACGAGTCGTCGATTTCACACTCACAATACTTGCACTCGATTTCACTTTCACAGCACCAGTCCTCGATTTCACACTCACAGTACCAGTACTCGATTTCACACTCACAGAACCAGTACTCGACTTAACACTCACAGTACCAGTACTCGATTTCACACTCACAGTACCAGTACTCGATTTCACACTCACAGCACCAATACTCGATTTCACCCTCACTGCACCAGTACTCGATTTCACACTCACTGCACCAGTACTCGATTTCACACTCACAGTACCGGTACTCGATTTCACACTCACTGCACCAGTACTCGATTTCACACTCACAGTACCAGTACTCGATTTCAAACTCACTGCACCAGTACTCGATTTCATACTCACAGTATCAGTACTCGATTTCAAACTCACAGTACCACTTCTCGATTTCACACTCACAGCACCAGTACTCGATTTCACACTCACAGCACCAGTACTCGATTTCACACTCGCAGCACCAGTACTCGATTTCACACTCACTGCACCAGTACTCGATTGCACTCTCACAGCACCAGTGCTGGATTTCACACTCACAGTACCAGTACTCGATTTCACACACACAGTGCCAGTACTCGATTTCACACTCACAACACCAGTACTCGATTTCACACTCACAGCACCAGTACTCGATTTCACACTCACAGTACCCGATTTCACACACACAGCACCAGTACTCGATTTCACACTCACAGTACCAGGACTCGATTTCACACTCACAGTACCAGTACTCGATTTCACTCACAATACCAGGACTCGATTTCACACTCACAGTACCAGTACTCGATTTCACACTCACAGTACTAGTACTCGATTTCACACTCACAGCACCAATACTCGATTTCACCCTCACAGTACTAGCACTCGATTTCACGCTCACTGCACCAGTATTCGATTTCACACTCACAATACTAGTACTCGATTTCACACTCACAGCACCAGTACTCGATTTCACACTCACAGTACCAGTACTCGATTTAACACTCACAGTACCATTAGTCGATTTCACACTCACAGCACCAGTACTAGTTTTCACACTCACAGTGCTCGATTTCACACTCACAGTACCAGCACTCGATTTCACACTCACAGTACCAGGACTCGATTTCACACTCACAGTACCAGTACTCGATTTCACTCACAATACCAGGACTCGATTTCACACTCACAGTACCAGTACTCGATTTAACACTCACAGCACCAGTACTCGATCTCACACTCACAGCACCAGTACTCGAATTCACACTCACAGCACCAGTACTCGATTTCACACTCACAGCACCAGTACTCGATTTCACACTCACAGTACTCGATTTCACACTCACAGCACCAGTACTCGATTTCACACTCACAGTACCAGTACTCGATTTCACACTCACAGTACCAGTACTCGATTTCACACTCACAGTACTCGATTTCACACTCACAGTACCAGTACTCGATTTCACACTCACAGTACTAGTACTCGATTTCACACTCACAGCACCAATACTCGATTTCACACTCACAGTACTCGATTTCACACTCACTGCACCAGTACTCGATTTCACACTCACAGTACCGGTACTCGATTTCACACTCACTGCACCAGTACTCGATTTCACACTCACAGTACCAGTACTCGATTTCAAACTCACTGCACCAGTACTCGATTTCATACTCACAGTATCAGTACTCGATTTCAAACTCACAGTACCACTTCTCGATTTCACACTCACAGCACCAGTACTCGATTTAACACTCACAGCAGCAGTACTCGACTTCACACTCACTGCACCAGTGCTCGATTTCACAGTCACAGCACGAGTAGTCGATTTCACATTCACAATACTAGTACTCGATTTCACACTCACAGCACCAGAATTCGATTTCACACTCACAGTACCAGTGTACTCGATTTAACACTCACAGTACCATTAATCGATTTCACACTCACAACACCAGTACTCGATTTCACACTCACAGTACTCGATTTCACACTCACAGTACCAGTACTCGATTTCACACTCACAATACCAGGACTCGATTTCACACTCACAGCACTAGTACTCGATTTCACTCACAATACCAGGACTCGATTTCACACTCACAGCACCAGTACTCGATTTCACACTCACAGCACCAGTACTCGATTTCACACTCACAGCACCAGTACTCGATTTCACACTCACAGTACTCGATTTCACACTCACAGCACCAGCACTCGATTTCACACTCACAGCACCAGTACTCGATTTCACACTCACAGTACCAGTACTCGATTTCACACTCACAGTACCAGTACTCGATGTCACACTCACAGTTTCAGTACTCGATTTCACACTCACAGCACCAGTACTCGATTTCACACTCACTGCACCAGTACTCGATTTCACACTCACAGTACCAGAACTCGATTTCACACTCACAGTACCAGTACTCGATTTCACACTCACAGTACCAGTACTCGATTTCACACCCACAGTACCAGTACTCGATTTCACACTCACAGCACCAGTACACGATTTCACACACACTGCACCAGTACTCGATTTCACACTCACTGCACAAGGACTCGATTTCACACTCACAGCACGAGTCGTCGATTTCACACTCACAATACTTGCACTCGATTTCACTTTCACAGCACCAGTCCTCGATTTCACACTCACAGTACCAGTACTCGATTTCACACTCACAGAACCAGTACTCGACTTAACACTCACAGTACCAGTACTCGATTTCACACTCACAGTAACAGTACTCAAATTCACACTCACAGTACCAGTACTCGATTTCACACTCACAGCACCAGTACTCGATTTCACACTCACAGCACCAGAACTCGATTTCACACACAGTACCAGGACTCGATTTCATACTCACAGCACCAGTACTCGATTTCACACTCACAGCACCAGTACTCGATTTCACATTCACAGTACCTGTACTCGATTTCACACTCACAGCACCAGTACTCGATTTCACACTCACAGCACCAGTACTCGATTTCACACTCACAGTACCAGTACTCGATTTCACACTCACAGTACCAGTACTCGATTTTACACTCACAGCACCAGTACTCGATTTCACACTCACAGTACTCGATTTCACACTCACAGTACTCGATTTCACACTCACAATACCAGTACTCGATTTCACACTCACAGCACCAGTACTCGATTTCACACTCACAGTACTCGATTTCACACTCACAGCACCAGCACTCGATTTCACACTCACAGCACCAGTACTCGATTTCACACTCACAGTACCAGTACTCGATTTCACACTCACAGTTTCAGTACTCGATTTCACACTCACAGTACCAGTACTCGATTTCACACTCACTGCACCAGTACTCGATTTCACACTCACAGTACCAGAACTCGATTTCACACACACAGTACCAGTACTCGATTTCACACTCACAGCACCAGTACTCGATTTCACACCCACAGTACCAGTACTCGATTTAACACTCACAGTACTCGATTTCACACACAGTACCAGTACTCGATTTCACTCTCACAGCACCAGTACTCGATTTCACACTAACAGTACGAGTATTCGATTTCACACTCACAGTACCAGTACTCGATTTCACACTCACAGCACCAGTACTCGATTTCACACTCACAGCACCAGTACTCGATTTCACACTCACAGCACCAGTACTCGATTTCACACTCACAGTACCAGTACTCGATTTCACATTCACAGTACCTGTACTTGATTTCACACTCACAGCACCAGTACTCGATTTCACACTCACAGCACAAGTAGTCGATTTCACACTCACAGCACCAGTACTCGATTTCACACTCACAGTACCAGTACTCGATTTCACACTCACAGTACCAGTACTCGATTTTACACTCACAGTACCAGTATTCGATTTCACACTCACAGCACCAGTACTCGATTTCACACTCACAGTACTCGATTTCACACTCACAATTCCAGTACTCGATTTCACACTCACAGCACCAGTACTCGATTTCACACTCACAGTACTCGATTTCACACTCACAATTCCAGTACTCGATGTCACACTCACAGTACCAGAACTCGATTTCACACTCACAGTACCAGTACTCGATTTCACACTCACAGTACCAGTACTCGATTTCACACTCACAGTACTCGATTTCACACTCACAGTACCAGTACTCGATTTCACACTCACAGCACCAATACTCGATTTCACCCTCACAGTACTAGTACTCGATTTCACCCTCACTGCACCAGTACTCGATTTCACACTCTTAGCACCAGTACTCGATTTCACCCTCACAGCACCAGTACTCGATTTCACACTCACAGTACCAGTACTCGATTTCACACTCACAGTACCAGTACTCGATTTCACACTCACAGTACCAGTACTCGATTTCACACTCACTGTACCAGGACTCGATTTCACACTCACAGTACCAGTACTCGATTTCACACTCACAGTACCAGGACTCGATTTCACACTCACAGTACTCGATTTCACACTCACAGCACCAGTACTCGATTTCACACTCACAGTACCAGTACTCGATTTCACACTCACAGTACCAGTACTCGATTTCACACTCACAGTACTCGATTTCACACTCACAGTACCAGTACTCGATTTCACACTCACAGTACTAGTACTCGATTTCACACTCACAGCACCAATACTCGATTTCACACTCACAGTACTCGATTTCACACTCACTGCACCAGTACTCGATTTCACACTCACAGTACCGGTACTCGATTTCACACTCACTGCACCAGTACTCGATTTCACACTCACAGTACCAGTACTCGATTTCAAACTCACTGCACCAGTACTCGATTTCATACTCACAGTATCAGTACTCGATTTCAAACTCACAGTACCACTTCTCGATTTCACACTCACAGCACCAGTACTCGATTTAACACTCACAGCAGCAGTACTCGACTTCACACTCACTGCACCAGTGCTCGATTTTACAGTCACAGCACGAGTAGTCGATTTCACATTCACAATACTAGTACTCGATTTCACACTCACAGCACCAGAATTCGATTTCACACTCACAGTACCAGTGTACTCGATTTAACACTCACAGTACCATTAATCGATTTCACACTCACAACACCAGTACTCGATTTCACACTCACAGTACTCGATTTCACACTCACAGTACCAGTACTCGATTTCACACTCACAATACCAGGACTCGATTTCACACTCACAGCACTAGTACTCGATTTCACTCACAATACCAGGACTCGATTTCACACTCACAGCACCAGTACTCGATTTCACACTCACAGCACCAGTACTCGATTTCACACTCACAGCACCAGTACTCGATTTCACACTCACAGTACTCGATTTCACACTCACAGCACCAGCACTCGATTTCACACTCACAGCACCAGTACTCGATTTCACACTCACAGTACCAGTACTCGATTTCACACTCACAGTACCAGTACTCGATGTCACACTCACAGTTTCAGTACTCGATTTCACACTCACAGCACCAGTACTCGATTTCACACTCACTGCACCAGTACTCGATTTCACACTCACAGTACCAGAACTCGATTTCACACTCACAGTACCAGTACTCGATTTCACACTCACAATACCAGAACTCGATTTCACACTCACAGTACCAGTACTCGATTTCACACTCACAGTACCAGTACTCGATTTCACACCCACAGTACCAGTACTCGATTTCACACTCACAGCACCAGTACACGATTTCACACACACTGCACCAGTACTCGATTTCACACTCACTGCACAAGGACTCGATTTCACACTCACAGCACGAGTCGTCGATTTCACACTCACAATACTTGCACTCGATTTCACTTTCACAGCACCAGTCCTCGATTTCACACTCACAGTACCAGTACTCGATTTCACACTCACTGCACAAGGAGTCGATTTCACACTCACAGCACGAGTCGTCGATTTCACACTCACAATACTTGCACTCGATTTCACTTTCACAGCACCAGTCCTCGATTTCACACTCACAGCACCAGTACTCGATTTCACACTCACAGAACCAGTACTCGACTTAACACTCACAGTACCAGTACTCGATTTCACACTCACAGTAACAGTACTCAAATTCACACTCACAGTACCAGTACTCGATTTCACACTCACAGCACCAGTACTCGATTTCACACTCACAGCACCAGAACTCGATTTCACACACAGTACCAGGACTCGATTTCATACTCACAGCACCAGTACTCGATTTCACACTCACAGCACCAGTACTCGATTTCACATTCACAGTACCTGTACTCGATTTCACACTCACAGCACCAGTACTCGATTTCACACTCACAGTACCAGTACTCGATTTCACACTCACAGTACCAGTACTCGATTTCACACTCACAGCACCAGTACTCGATTTCACACTCACAGCACCAGTACTCGATTTCACACTCACAGTACTCGATTTCACACTCACAGTACTCGATTTCACACTCACAATACCAGTACTCGATTTCACACTCACAGCACCAGTACTCGATTTCACACTCACAGTACTCGATTTCACACTCACAGCACCAGCACTCGATTTCACACTCACAGCACCAGTACTCGATTTCACACTCACAGTACCAGTACTCGATTTCACACTCACAGTTTCAGTACTCGATTTCACACTCACAGTACCAGTACTCGATTTCACACTCACTGCACCAGTACTCGATTTCACACTCACAGTACCAGAACTCGATTTCACACACACAGTACCAGTACTCGATTTCACACTCACAGCACCAGTACTCGATTTTACACCCACAGTACCAGTACTCGATTTAACACTCACAGTACTCGATTTCACACACAGTACCAGTACTCGATTTCACTCTCACAGCACCAGTACTCGATTTCACACTAACAGTACGAGTATTCGATTTCACACTCACAGTACCAGTACTCGATTTCACACTCACAGCACCAGTACTCGATTTCACACTCACAGCACCAGTACTCGATTTCACACTCACAGCACCAGTACTCGATTTCACACTCACAGTACCAGTACTCGATTTCACATTCACAGTACCTGTACTCGATTTCACACTCACAGCACCAGTACTCGATTTCACACTCACAGCACAAGTAGTCGATTTCACACTCACAGCACCAGTACTCGATTTCACACTCACAATTCCAGTACTCGATGTCACACTCACAGTACCAGAACTCGATTTCACACTCACAGTACCAGTACTCGATTTCACACTCACAGTACCAGTACTCGATTTCACACTCACAGTACTCGATTTCACACTCACAGTACCAGTACTCAATTTCACACTCACAGCACCAATACTCGATTTCACCCTCACAGTACTAGTACTCGATTTCACCCTCACTGCACCAGTACTCGATTTCACACTCTTAGCACCAGTACTCGATTTCACCCTCACAGCACCAGTACTCGATTTCACACTCACAGTACCAGTACTCGATTTCACACTCACAGTACCAGTACTCGATTCCACACTCACAGTACCAGTACTCGATTTCACACTCACAGTACCAGTACTCGATTTAACACTCACAGTACTCGATTTCACACACAGTACCAGTACTCGATTTCACTCTCACAGCACCAGTACTCGATTTCACACTAACAGTACGAGTATTCGATTTCACACTCACAGTACCAGTACTCGATTTCACACTCACAGCACCAGTACTCGATTTCACACTCACAGCACCAGTACTCGATTTCACACTCACAGCACCAGTACTCGATTTCACACTCACAGTACCAGTACTCGATTTCACACTCACAGCACAAGTAGTCGATTTCACACTCACAGCACCAGTACTCGATTTCACACTCTCAGTACCAGTACTCGATTTCACACTCACAGTACCAGTACTCGATTTTACACTCACAGTACCAGTATTCGATTTCACACTCACAGCACCAGTACTCGATTTCACACTCACAGTACTCGATTTCACACTCACAATTCCAGTACTCGATTTCACACTCACAGCACCAGTACTCGATTTCACACTCACAGTACTCGATTTCACACTCACAATTCCAGTACTCGATGTCACACTCACAGTACCAGAACTCGATTTCACACTCACAGCACCAATACTCGATTTCACCCTCACAGTACTAGTACTCGATTTCACCCTCACTGCACCAGTACTCGATTTCACACTCTTAGCACCAGTACTCGATTTCACACTCACAGCACCAGCACTCGATTTCACACTCACAGCACCAGTACTCGATTTCACACTCACAGTACCAGTACTCGATTTCACACTCACAGTACCAGTACTCGATTTCACACTCAGAGTTTCAGTACTCGATTTCACACTCACAGCACCAGTACTCGATTTCACACTCACTGCACCAGTACTCGATTTCACACTCACAGTACCAGTACTCGATTTCACACTCACAGTTTCAGTACTCGATTTCACACTCACAGTACCAGTACTCGATTTCACACTCACTGCACCAGTACTCGATTTCACACTCACAGTACCAGTACTCGATTTCACACACACAGTACCAGTACTCGATTTCACACTCACAGCACCAGTACTCGATTTCACACCCACAGTACCAGTACTCGATTTAACACTCACAGTACTCGATTTCACACACAGTACCAGTACTCGATTTCACTCTCACAGCACCAGTACTCGATTTCACACTAACAGTACGAGTATTCGATTTCACACTCACAGTACCAGTACTCGATTTCACACTCACAGCACCAGTACTCGATTTCACACTCACAGCACCAGTACTCGATTTCACACTCACAGCACCAGTACTCGATTTCACACTCAGAGTACCAGTACTCGATTTCACATTCACAGTACCTGTACTCGATTTCACACTCACAGCACCAGTACTCGATTTCACACTCACAGCACCAGTACTCGATTTCACACTCACAGTACCAGTACTCGATTTCACACTCACAGTACCAGTACTCGATTTTACACTCACAGTTCCAGTATTCGATTTCACACTCACAGCACCAGTACTCGATTTCACACTCACAGTACTCGATTTCACACTCACAATTCCAGTACTCGATTTCACACTCACAGCACCAGTACTCGATTTCACACTCACAGTACTCGATTTCACACTCACAATTCCAGTACTCGATGTCACACTCACAGTACCAGAACTCGATTTCACACTCACAGTACCAGTACTCGATTTCACACTCACAGTACCAGTACTCGATTTCACACTCACAGTACTCGATTTCACACTCACAGTACCAGTACTCGATTTCACACTCACAGTACCAGTACTCGATTTCACACTCACAGTACTAGTACTCGATTTCACCCTCACTGCACCAGTACTCGATTTCACACTCTTAGCACCAGTACTCGATTTCACACTCACAGTACTCGATTTCACACTCACAGTACTCGATTTCACACTCACAGTACCAGTACTCGATTTCACACTCACAGTACCAGTACTCGATTTCACACTCTTAGCACCAGTACTCGATTTAACACTCACAGCACCAGCATTCGATTTCACACTCACAGCACCACTACTCGATTTCACACTCACAGTACCAGTACTCGATTTCACACTCACAGTACCAGTACTCGATTTCACACTCACAGTTTCAGTACTCGATTTCACACTCACAGCACCAGTACTCGATTTCACACTCACTGCACCAGTACTCGATTTCACACTCACAGTACCAGAACTCGATTTCACACTCACAGTACCAGTACTCGATTTCACACTCACAGTACCAGTACTCGATTTCACACCCACAGTACCAGTACTTGATTTCACACTCACAGCACCAGTACTCGATTTCACACTCACTGCACAAGGACTCGATTTCACACTCACAGCACGAGTAGTCGATTTCACACTCACAATACTAGCACACGATTTCACTTTCACAGCACCAGTCCTCGATTTCACACTCACAGTACAAGTACTCGATTTCACACTCACAGTACCAGTACTCGATTTCACACCCACAGTACCAGTACTCGATTTAACACTCTCAGTACTCGATTTCACACACAGTACCAGTACTTGATTTCACTCTCACAGCACCAGTACTCGATTTCACACTCACAGTACCAGTACTCGATTTCACACTCACAGTACCAGTGCTCTATTTCACACTCACAGCACCAGTACTCGATTTTACACTCACAGCAACAGTACTCGATTTCACACTCACAGCACCAGTACTCGATTTCACACTCACAGTACTCGATTTCACACTCACAATACCACTACTCGATTTCACACTCACAGCACCAGTACGCGATTTCACACTCACAGTACTCGATTTCACACTCACAGCACCAGCACTCGATTTCACACTCACAGCACCAGTACTCGATTTCACACTCACAGTACCAGTACTCGATTTCACACTCACACTTTCAGTACTCGATTTCACACTCACAGTACCAGTGCTCGATTTCACACTCACTGCACCAGTACTCGATTTCACACTCACAGTACCAGAACTCGATTTCACACACACAGTACCAGTACTCGATTTCACACTCACAGCACCAGTACTCGATTTCACACTCACAGCACCAGTGCTTGATTTCACACTCACAGCACCAGTACTCGATTTCACACCCACAGTACCAGTACTCGATTTAACACTCACAGTACTCGATTTCACACACAGTACCAGTACTCGATTTCACTCTCACAGCAGCAGTACTCGGTTTCACACTAACAGTACCAGTATTCGATTTCACACTCACAGTACCAGTACTCGATTTCACACTCACAGCACCAGTACTCGATTTCACACTCACAGCACAAGTAGTCGATTTCACACTCACAGCACCAGTACTCGATTTAACACTCACAGTACCAGTACTCGATTTAACACTCACAGTACCAGTACTCGATTTCACACTCACAGTAACAGTACTCGATTTCACACTCACACTCACAGTACTCGATTTCACACTCACAATTCCAGTACTCGATTTCACACTC
Organism: Pristiophorus japonicus; assembly: GCF_044704955.1. NCBI lineage: Eukaryota > Metazoa > Chordata > Chondrichthyes > Pristiophoridae > Pristiophorus > Pristiophorus japonicus. Next base: position 89,259 of record NW_027254840.1, on the reverse strand, counting down.
ACAGCACCAGTACTCGATTTCACACTCACAGTACTCGATTTCACACTCACAATTCCAGTACTCGATGTCACACTCACAGTACCAGAACTCGATTTCACACTCACAGCACCAGTACTCGATTTCACACTCACAGTACCAGTACTCGATTTCACACTCACAGTACCAGTACTCGATTTCACACTCACAGTTTCAGTACTCGATTTCACACTCACAGCACCAGTACTCGATTTCACACTCACTGCACCAGTACTCGATTTCACACTCACAGTACCAGAACTCGATTTCACACTCACAGTACCAGTACTCGATTTCACACTCACAGTACCAGTACTCGATTTCACACCCACAGTACCAGTACTCGATTTCACACACACAGCACCAGTACACGATTTCACACACACTGCACCAGTACTCGATTTCACACTCACTGCACAAGGACTCGATGTCACACTCACAGCACGAGTCGTCGATTTCACACTCACAATACTTGCACTCGATTTCACTTTCACAGCACCAGTCCTCGATTTCACACTCACAGTACCAGTACTCGATTTCACACTCACAGAACCAGTACTCGATTTAACACTCACAGTACCAGTACTCGATTTAACACTCACAGTACCAGTACTCGATTTCACACTCACAGTAACAGTACTCGATTTCACACTCACAGTACCAGTACTCGATTTCACACTCACAGCACCAGTACTCGATTTCACACTCACAGCACCAGAACTCGATTTCACACACAGTACCAGGACTCGATTTCATACTCACAGCACCAGTACTCGATTTCACACTCACAGCACCAGTACTCGATTTCACATTCACAGTACCTGTACTCGATTTCACACTCACAGTACCAGTACTCGATTTCACACTCACAGTACCAGTACTCGATTTTACACTCACAGTACCAGTACTCGATTTCACACTCACAGCACCAGTACTCGATTTTACACTCACAGCACCAGTACTTGATTTCACACTCACAGTACTCGATTTCACACTCACAGTACTCGATTTCACACTCACAATACCAGTACTCGATTTCACACTCACAGCACCAGTACTCGATTTCACACTCACAGTACTCGATTTCACACTCACAGCACCAGCACTCGATTTCACACTCACAGCACCAGTACTCGATTTCACACTCACAGTACCAGTACTCGATTTCACACTCACAGTTTCAGTACTCGATTTCACACTCACAGTACCAGTACTCGATTTCACACTCACTGCACCAGTACTCGATTTCACACTCACAGTACCAGTACTCGATTTCACACACACAGTACCAGTACTCGATTTCACACTCACAGCACCAGTACTCGATTTCACACCCACAGTACCAGTACTCGATTTAACACTCACAGTACTCGATTTCACACACAGTACCAGTACTCGATTTCACTCTCACAGCACCAGTACTCGATTTCACACTAACAGTACGAGTATTCGATTTCACACTCACAGTACCAGTACTCGATTTCACACTCACAGCACCAGTACTCGATTTCACACTCACAGCACCAGTACTCGATTTCACACTCACAGCACCAGTACTCGATTTCACACTCAGAGTACCAGTACTCGATTTCACATTCACAGTACCTGTACTCGATTTCACACTCACAGCACCAGTACTCGATTTCACACTCACAGCACCAGTACTCGATTTCACACTCACAGTACCAGTACTCGATTTCACACTCACAGTACCAGTACTCGATTTTACACTCACAGTTCCAGTATTCGATTTCACACTCACAGCACCAGTACTCGATTTCACACTCACAGTACTCGATTTCACACTCACAATTCCAGTACTCGATTTCACACTCACAGCACCAGTACTCGATTTCACACTCACAGTACTCGATTTCACACTCACAATTCCAGTACTCGATGTCACACTCACAGTACCAGAAATCGATTTCACACTCACAGTACCAGTACTCGATTTCACCCTCACAGTACTAGTACTCGATTTCACCCTCACTGCACCAGTACTCGATTTCACACTCTTAGCACCAGTACTCGATTTCACACTCACAGTACTCGATTTCACACTCACAGTACTCGATTTCACACTCACAGTACCAGTACTCGATTTCACACTCACAGTACCAGTACTCGATTTCACACTCTCAGCACCAGTACTCGATTTCACACTCACAGCACCAGCATTCGATTTCACACTCACAGCACCACTACTCGATTTCACACTCACAGTACCAGTACTCGATTTCACACTCACAGTACCAGTACTCGATTTCACACTCACAGTTTCAGTACTCGATTTCACACTCACAGCACCAGTACTCGATTTCACACTCACTGCACCAGTACTCGATTTCACACTCACAGTACCAGTACTCGATTTCACACTCACAGTTTCAGTACTCGATTTCACACTCACAGTACCAGTACTCGATTTCACACTCACTGCACCAGTACTCGATTTCACACTCACAGTACCAGTACTCGATTTCACACACACAGTACCAGTACTCGATTTCACACTCACAGCACCAGTACTCGATTTCACACCCACAGTACCAGTACTCGATTTAACACTCACAGTACTCGATTTCACACACAGTACCAGTACTCGATTTCACTCTCACAGCACCAGTACTCGATTTCACACTAACAGTACGAGTATTCGATTTCACACTCACAGTACCAGTACTCGATTTCACACTCACAGCACCAGTACTCGATTTCACACTCACAGCACCAGTACTCGATTTCACACTCACAGCACCAGTACTCGATTTCACACTCAGAGTACCAGTACTCGATTTCACATTCAAAGTACCTGTACTCGATTTCACACTCACAGCACCAGTACTCGATTTCACACTCACAGCACCAGTACTCGATTTCACACTCACAGTACCAGTACTCGATTTCACACTCACAGTACCAGTACTCGATTTTACACTCACAGTTCCAGTATTCGATTTCACACTCACAGCACCAGTACTCGATTTCACACTCACAGTACTCGATTTCACACTCACAATTCCAGTACTCGATTTCACACTCACAGCACCAGTACTCGATTTCACACTCACAGTACTCGATTTCACACTCACAATTCCAGTACTCGATGTCACACTCACAGTACCAGAACTCGATTTCACACTCACAGTACCAGTACTCGATTTCACACTCACAGTACCAGTACTCGATTTCACACTCACAGTACTCGATTTCACACTCACAGTACCAGTACTCGATTTCACACTCACAGTACCAGTACTCGATTTCACACTCACAGTACTAGTACTCGATTTCACACTCACAGCACCAATACTCGATTTCACCCTCACAGTACTAGTACTCGATTTCACCCTCACTGCACCAGTACTCGATTTCACACTCTTAGCACCAGTACTCGATTTCACACTCACAGTACTCGATTTCACACTCACAGTACTCGATTTCACACTCACAGTACCAGTACTCGATTTCACACTCACAGTACCAGTACTCGATTTCACACTCTTAGCACCAGTACTCGATTTAACACTCACAGCACCAGCATTCGATTTCACACTCACAGCACCACTACTCGATTTCACACTCACAGTACCAGTACTCGATTTCACACTCACAGTACCAGTACTCGATTTCACACTCACAGTTTCAGTACTCGATTTCACACTCACAGCACCAGTACTCGATTTCACACTCACTGCACCAGTACTCGATTTCACACTCACAGTACCAGAACTCGATTTCACACTCACAGTACCAGCACTCGATTTCACACTCACAGTACCAGTACTCGATTTCACACCCACAGTACCAGTACTCGATTTCACACTCACAGCACCAGTACTCGATTTCACACTCACTGCACAAGGACTCGATTTCACACTCACAGCACGAGTAGTCGATTTCACACTCACAATACTAGCACACGATTTCACTTTCACAGCACCAGTCCTCGATTTCACACTCACAGTACAAGTACTCGATTTCACACTCACAGTACCAGTACTCGATTTCACACCCACAGTACCAGTACTCGATTTAACACTCTCAGTACTCGATTTCACACACAGTACCAGTACTTGATTTCACTCTCACAGCACCAGTACTCGATTTCACACTCACAGTACCAGTACTCGATTTCACACTCACAGTACCAGTGCTCTATTTCACACTCACAGCACCAGTACTCGATTTTACACTCACAGCAACAGTACTCGATTTCACACTCACAGCACCAGTACTCGATTTCACACTCACAGTACTCGATTTCACACTCACAATACCACTACTCGATTTCACACTCACAGCACCAGTACGCGATTTCACACTCACAGTACTCGATTTCACACTCACAGCACCAGCACTCGATTTCACACTCACAGCACCAGTACTCGATTTCACACTCACAGTACCAGTACTCGATTTCACACTCACACTTTCAGTACTCGATTTCACACTCACAGTACCAGTGCTCGATTTCACACTCACTGCACCAGTACTCGATTTCACACTCACAGTACCAGAACTCGATTTCACACACACAGTACCAGTACTCGATTTCACACTCACAGCACCAGTACTCGATTTCACACTCACAGCACCAGTGCTTGATTTCACACTCACAGCACCAGTACTCGATTTCACACCCACAGTACCAGTACTCGATTTAACACTCACAGTACTCGATTTCACACACAGTACCAGTACTCGATTTCACTCTCACAGCAGCAGTACTCGGTTTCACACTAACAGTACCAGTATTCGATTTCACACTCACAGTACCAGTACTCGATTTCACACTCACAGCACCAGTACTCGATTTCACACTCACAGCACAAGTAGTCGATTTCACACTCACAGCACCAGTACTCGATTTCACACTCACAGTACCAGTACTCGATTTCACACTCACAGTACCAGTACTCGATTTTACACTCACAGTACCAGTACTCGATTTCACACTCACAGCACCAGTACTCGATTTCACACTCACAGTACTCGATTTCACACTCACAATTCCAGTACTCGATTTCACACTCACAGTACCAGTACTCGATTTCACTCGCAATACCAGGAGTCGATTTCACACTCACAGTACCAGTACTCGATTTCACACTCACAGTACCAGTACTCGAATTCACACTCACAGTACCAGTACTCGATTTCACACCCACAGTACCAGTACTCGATTTAACACTCTCAGTACTCGATTTCACACACAGTACCAGTACTTGATTTCACTCTCACAGCACCAGTACTCGATTTCACACTCACAGCACCAGTCCTCGATTTCACACTCACAGTACAAGTACTCGATTTCACACTCACAGTACCAGTACTCGATTTCACACCCACAGTACCAGTACTCGATTTAACACTCTCAGTACTCGATTTCACACACAGTACCAGTACTTGATTTCACTCTCACAGCACCAGTTCTCGATTTCACACTCACAGTACCAGTACTCGATTTCACACTCACAGTACCAGTGCTCTATTTCACACTCACAGCACCAGTACTCGATTTCACACTCACAGTACTCGATTTCACACTCACAATACCACTACTCGATTTCACACTCACAGCACCAGTACGCGATTTCACACTCACAGTACTCGATTTCACACTCACAGCACCAGCACTCGATTTCACACTCACAGCACCAGTACTCGATTTCACACTCACAGTACCAGTACTCGATTTCACACTCACACTTTCAGTACTCGATTTCACACTCACAGTACCAGTGCTCGATTTCACACTCACTGCACCAGTACTCGATTTCACACTCACAGTACCAGAACTCGATTTCACACACACAGTACCAGTACTCGATTTCACACTCACAGCACCAGTACTCGATTTCACACTCACAGCACCAGTGCTTGATTTCACACTCACAGCACCAGTACTCGATTTCACACCCACAGTACCAGTACTCGATTTAACACTCACAGTACTCGATTTCACACACAGTACCAGTACTCGATTTCACTCTCACAGCACCAGTACTCGGTTTCACACTAACAGTACCAGTATTCGATTTCACACTCACAGTACCAGTACTCGATTTCACACTCACAGCACCAGTACTCGATTTCACACTCACAGCACCAGTACTCGATTTCACACTCACAGCACAAGTAGTCGATTTCACACTTACAGCACCAGTACTCGATTTCACACTCACAGCACCAGTACTCGATTTCACACTCACAGTACCAGTACTCGATTTTACACTCACAGTACCAGTACTCGATTTCACACTCACAGCACCAGTACTCGATTTCACACTCACAGTACTCGATTTCACACTCACAATTCCAGTACTCGATTTCACACTCACAGTACCAGTACTCGATTTCACTCGCAATACCAGGAGTCGATTTCACACTCACAGTACCAGTACTCGATTTCACACTCACAGTACCAGTACTCGATTTCACACTCACAATTCCATTACTCGATTTCACACTCACAGCAACAGCACTCGATTTCACACTCACAGTAATAGTACTCGATTTCACACTCACATCAATAGTACTCGATTTCACACTCACAGTCCTAGTACTCGCTTGCACACTCACAATTTCATGACTCGATTTCACTCTCACAGCACCAGTACTCGATTTCACACTCACAGCACCAGTACTCGATTTCACACTCAAAGCACCAGTACTCGATTTCACACTCAAAGCACCAGTACTCGATTTCACTCACAATACCAGTACTCGATTTCACACTCACAGTACCAGTACTCGATTTAACACTCACAGCACCAGTACTCGATCTCACACTCACAGCACCAGTACTCGATTTCACACTCACAGTACTTGATTTCACACTCGCAATACCAGTACTCGATTTCACACTCACAGCACCAGTACGCGATTTCACACTCACAGTACTCGATTTCACACTCACAGCACCAGCACTCGATTTCACACTCACAGTACCAGTACTCGATTTCACACTCACAGTTTCAGTACTCGATTTCACACTCACAGTACCAGTACTCGATTTCACACTCATTGCACCAGTACTCGATTTCACACTCACAGTACCAGAACTCGATTTCACACACACAGTACCAGTACTCGATTTCACACTCACAGCACCAGTACTCGATTTCACACTCACAGCACCAGTGCTTGATTTCACACTCACAGCACCAGTACTCGATTTCACACCCACAGTACCAGTACTCGATTTAACACTCACAGTACTCGATTTCAAACACAGTACCAGTACTCGATTTCACTCTCACAGCACCAGTACTCGATCTCACACTCACAGCACCAGGACTCGATTTCACACTCACAGCACCAATACTCGATTTCACACTCACAGCACCAGTACTCGATTTCACACTCACAGCACCAGTACTCGATTTCACACTCACAGTACCAGTACTCGATTTCACACTCACAGTACTCGATTTCACACTCACAGTACCAGTACTCAATTTCACACACACAGTACCAGTACTCGATTTCACACTCACAGTACTCGTACTCGATTTCACTCTCACAATACTCGTACTCGATTTCACAATCACAGCACCAGTACTCGATTTCACTCACAATACCAGGACTCGATTTCACACTCACAGTACCAGTACTCGATTTAACACTCACAGCACCAGTACTCGATCTCACACTCACAGCACCAGGACTCGATTTCACACTCACAGCACCAATACTCGATTTCACACTCACAGCACCAGTACTCGATTTCACACTCACAGCACCAGTACTTGATTTCACACTCACAGTACCAGTACTCGATTTCACACTCACAGTACTCGATTTCACACTCACAGTACCAGTACTCAATTTCACACTCACAGTACCAGTACTCGATTTCACACTCACAGTACTCGATTTCACACTCACAGTACCAGTACTCAATTTCACACACACACTCACAGTACTCGATTTCACACTCACAGTACTCGATTTCACACTCACAGTACTCGATTTCACAATCACAATACCAGTACTCGATTTCACACTCACAGTACCAGTACTCGATTTAACACTCACAGCACCAGTACTCGATCTCACACTCACAGCACCAGTATTCGATTTCACACTCACAGTACCAGTACTCGATTTCACACTCACAGCACCAGTACTCGATTTCACACTCACAGCACAAGTAGTCGATTTCACACTCACAGCACCAGTACTCGATTTCACACTCACAGTACCAGTACTCGATTTCACACTCACAGTACCAGTACTCGATTTTACACTCACAGTACCAGTACTCGATTTCACACTCACAGCACCAGTACTCGATTTCACACTCACAGTACTCGATTTCACACTCACAATTCCAGTACTCGATTTCACACTCACAGTACCAGTACTCGATTTCACTCGCAATACCAGGAGTCGATTTCACACTCACAGTACCAGTACTCGATTTCACACTCACAGTACCAGTACTCGATTTCACACTCACAGTACCAGTACTCGATTTCACACCCACAGTACCAGTACTCGATTTAACACTCTCAGTACTCGATTTCACACACAGTACCAGTACTTGATTTCACTCTCACAGCACCAGTACTCGATTTCACACTCACAGCACCAGTCCTCGATTTCACACTCACAGTACAAGTACTCGATTTCACACTCACAGTACCAGTACTCGATTTCACACCCACAGTACCAGTACTCGATTTAACACTCTCAGTACTCGATTTCACACACAGTACCAGTACTTGATTTCACTCTCACAGCACCAGTTCTCGATTTCACACTCACAGTACCAGTACTCGATTTCACACTCACAGTACCAGTGCTCGATTTCACACTAACAGTACCAGTACTCGATTTCACACCCACAGTACCAGTACTCGATTTAACACTCTCAGTACTCGATTTCACACACAGTACCAGTACTTGATTTCACTCTCACAGCACCAGTACTCGATTTCACACTCACAGCACCAGTCCTCGATTTCACACTCACAGTACCAGTACTCGATTTCACACTCACAGCACCAGTACTCGATTTCACACTCACAGTACTCGATTTCACACTCACAATTCCAGTACTCGATTTCACACTCACAGTACCAGTACTCGATTTCACTCGCAATACCAGGAGTCGATTTCACACTCACAGTACCAGTACTCGATTTCACACTCACAGTACCAGTACTCGATTTCACACTCACAGTACCAGTACTCGATTTCACACCCACAGTACCAGTACTCGATTTAACACTCTCAGTACTCGATTTCACACACAGTACCAGTACTTGATTTCACTCTCACAGCACCAGTACTCGATTTCACACTCACAGCACCAGTCCTCGATTTCACACTCACAGTACAAGTACTCGATTTCACACTCACACTACCAGTACTCGATTTCACACCCACAGTACCAGTACTCGATTTAACACTCTCAGTACTCGATTTCACACACAGTACCAGTACTTGATTTCACTCTCACAGCACCAGTTCTCGATTTCACACTCACAGTACCAGTACTCGATTTCACACTCACAGTACCAGTGCTCTATTTCACACTCACAGCACCAGTACTCGATTTTACACTCACAGCAACAGTACTCGATTTCACACTCACAGCACCAGTACTCGATTTCACACTCACAGTACTCGATTTCACACTCACAATACCACTACTCGATTTCACACTCACAGCACCAGTACGCGATTTCACACTCACAGTACTCGATTTCACACTCACAGCACCAGCACTCGATTTCACACTCACAGCACCAGTACTCGATTTCACACTCACAGTACCAGTACTCGATTTCACACTCACACTTTCAGTACTCGATTTCACACTCACAGTACCAGTGCTCGATTTCACACTCACTGCACCAGTACTCGATTTCACACTCACAGTACCAGAACTCGATTTCACACACACAGTACCAGTACTCGATTTCACACTCACAGCACCAGTACTCGATTTCACACTCACAGCACCAGTGCTTGATTTCACACTCACAGCACCAGTACTCGATTTCACACCCACAGTACCAGTACTCGATTTAACACTCACAGTACTCGATTTCACACACAGTACCAGTACTCGATTTCACTCTCACAGCACCAGTACTCGGTTTCACACTAACAGTACCAGTATTCGATTTCACACTCACAGTACCAGTACTCGATTTCACACTCACAGCACCAGTACTCGATTTCACACTCACAGCACCAGTACTCGATTTCACACTCACAGCACAAGTAGTCGATTTCACACTTACAGCACCAGTACTCGATTTCACACTCACAGCACCAGTACTCGATTTCACACTCACAGTACCAGTACTCGATTTTACACTCACAGTACCAGTACTCGATTTCACACTCACAGCACCAGTACTCGATTTCACACTCACAGTACTCGATTTCACACTCACAATTCCAGTACTCGATTTCACACTCACAGTACCAGTACTCGATTTCACTCGCAATACCAGGAGTCGATTTCACACTCACAGTACCAGTACTCGATTTCACACTCACAGTACCAGTACTCGATTTCACACTCACAATTCCATTACTCGATTTCACACTCACAGCAACAGCACTCGATTTCACACTCACAGTAATAGTACTCGATTTCACACTCACATCAATAGTACTCGATTTCACACTCACAGTCCTAGTACTCGCTTGCACACTCACAATTTCATGACTCGATTTCACTCTCACAGCACCAGTACTCGATTTCACACTCACAGCACCAGTACTCGATTTCACACTCAAAGCACCAGTACTCGATTTCACACTCAAAGCACCAGTACTCGATTTCACTCACAATACCAGTACTCGATTTCACACTCACAGTACCAGTACTCGATTTCACACTCATTGCACCAGTACTCGATTTCACACTCACAGTACCAGAACTCGATTTCACACACACAGTACCAGTACTCGATTTCACACTCACAGCACCAGTACTCGATTTCACACTCACAGCACCAGTGCTTGATTTCACACTCACAGCACCAGTACTCGATTTCACACCCACAGTACCAGTACTCGATTTAACACTCACAGTACTCGATTTCAAACACAGTACCAGTACTCGATTTCACTCTCACAGCACCAGTACTCGATCTCACACTCACAGCACCAGGACTCGATTTCACACTCACAGCACCAATACTCGATTTCACACTCACAGCACCAGTACTCGATTTCACACTCACAGCACCAGTACTCGATTTCACACTCACAGTACCAGTACTCGATTTCACACTCACAGTACTCGATTTCACACTCACAGTACCAGTACTCAATTTCACACACACAGTACCAGTACTCGATTTCACACTCACAGTACTCGTACTCGATTTCACTCTCACAATACTCGTACTCGATTTCACAATCACAGCACCAGTACTCGATTTCACTCACAATACCAGTACTCGATTTCACACTCACAGTACCAGTACTCGATTTAACACTCACAGCACCAGTACTCGATCTCACACTCACAGCACCAGTACTCGATTTCACACTCACAGTACTTGATTTCACACTCGCAATACCAGTACTCGATTTCACACTCACAGCACCAGTACGCGATTTCACACTCACAGTACTCGATTTCACACTCACAGCACCAGCACTCGATTTCACACTCACAGTACCAGTACTCGATTTCACACTCACAGTTTCAGTACTCGATTTCACACTCACAGTACCAGTACTCGATTTCACACTCATTGCACCAGTACTCGATTTCACACTCACAGTACCAGAACTCGATTTCACACACACAGTACCAGTACTCGATTTCACACTCACAGCACCAGTACTCGATTTCACACTCACAGCACCAGTGCTTGATTTCACACTCACAGCACCAGTACTCGATTTCACACCCACAGTACCAGTACTCGATTTAACACTCACAGTACTCGATTTCAAACACAGTACCAGTACTCGATTTCACTCTCACAGCACCAGTACTCGATCTCACACTCACAGCACCAGGACTCGATTTCACACTCACAGCACCAATACTCGATTTCACACTCACAGCACCAGTACTCGATTTCACACTCACAGCACCAGTACTCGATTTCACACTCACAGTACCAGTACTCGATTTCACACTCACAGTACTCGATTTCACACACACAGTACCAGTACTCAATTTCACACACACAGTACCAGTACTCGATTTCACACTCACAGTACTCGTACTCGATTTCACTCTCACAATACTCGTACTCGATTTCACAATCACAGCACCAGTACTCGATTTCACTCACAATACCAGGACTCGATTTCACACTCACAGCACCAGTACTCGATTTCACACTCACAGCACCAGTACTCGATTTCACACTCACAGTACCAGTACTCGATTTCACACTCACAGTACTCGATTTAACACTCACAGTACCAGTACTCAATTTCACACTCACAGTACCAGTACACGATTTCACACTCACAGTACTCGATTTCACACTCACAGTACCAGTACTCAATTTCACACACACACTCACAGTACTCGATTTCACACTCACAGTACTCGATTTCACACTCACAGTACTCGATTTCACAATCACAATACCAGTACTCGATTTCACACTCACAGTACCAGTACTCGATTTAACACTCACAGCACCAGTACTCGATCTCACACTCACAGCACCAGTACTCGATTTCACACTCACAGTACTTGATTTCACACTCGCAATACCAGTACTCGATTTCACACTCACAGCACCAGTACGCGATTTCACACTCACAGTACTCGATTTCACACTCACAGCACCAGCACTCGATTTCACACTCACAGTACCAGTACTCGATTTCACACTCACAGTTTCAGTACTCGATTTCACACTCACAGTACCAGTACTCGATTTCACACTCATTGCACCAGTACTCGATTTCACACTCACAGTACCAGAACTCGATTTCACACACACAGTACCAGTACTCGATTTCACACTCACAGCACCAGTACTCGATTTCACACTCACAGCACCAGTGCTTGATTTCACACTCACAGCACCAGTACTCGATTTCACACCCACAGTACCAGTACTCGATTTAACACTCACAGTACTCGATTTCAAACACAGTACCAGTACTCGATTTCACTCTCACAGCACCAGTACTCGGTTTCACACTAACAGTACCAGTATTCGATTTCACACTCACAGTACCAGTACTCGATTTCACACTCACAGCACCAGTACTCGATTTCACACTCACAGCACCAGTACTCGATTTCACACTCACAGTACCAGTACTCGATTTCACACTCACAGCACAAGTAGTCGATTTCACACTCACAGCACCAGTACTCGATTTCACACTCACAGTACCAGTACTCGATTTCACACCCACAGTACCAGTACTCGATTTAACACTCACAGTACTCGATTTCACACACAGTACCAGTACTCGATTTCACTCTCACAGCACCAGTACTCGGTTTCACACTAACAGTACCAGTATTCGATTTCACACTCACAGTACCAGTACTCGATTTCACACTCACAGCACCAGTACTCGATTTCACACTCACAGCACAAGTAGTCGATTTCACACTCACAGCACCAGTACTCGATTTCACACTCACAGTACCAGTACTCGATTTCACACTCACAGTACCAGTACTCGATTTTACACTCACAGTACCAGTACTCGATTTCACACTCACAGCACCAGTACTCGATTTCACACTCACAGTACTCGATTTCACACTCACAATTCCAGTACTCGATTTCACACTCACAGTACCAGAACTCGATTTCACTCGCAATACCAGGAGTCGATTTCACACTCACAGTACCAGTACTCGATTTCACACTCACAGTACCAGTACTCGATTTCACACTCACAGTACCAGTACTCGATTTCACACCCACAGTACCAGTACTCGATTTAACACTCTCAGTACTCGATTTCACACACAGTACCAGTACTTGATTTCACTCTCACAGCACCAGTACTCGATTTCACACTCACAGCACCAGTACTCGATTTCACACTCACAGCACCAGTACTCGATTTCACACTCACAGTACCAGTACTCGATTTCACACTCACAGTACTCGATTTCACACTCACAGTACCAGTACTCAATTTCACACTCACAGTACCAGTACTCGATTTCACACTCACAGTACTCGATTTCACACTCACAGTACCAGTACTCAATTTCACACACACACTCACAGTACTCGATTTCACACTCACAGTACTCGATTTCACACTCACAGTACTCGATTTCACAATCACAATACCAGTACTCGATTTCACACTCACAGTACCAGTACTCGATTTAACACTCACAGCACCAGTACTCGATCTCACACTCACAGCACCAGTACTCGATTTCACACTCACAGTACTTGATTTCACACTCGCAATACCAGTACTCGATTTCACACTCACAGCACCAGTACGCGATTTCACACTCACAGTACTCGATTTCACACTCACAGCACCAGCACTCGATTTCACACTCACAGTACCAGTACTCGATTTCACACTCACAGTTTCAGTACTCGATTTCACACTCACAGTACCAGTACTCGATTTCACACTCATTGCACCAGTACTCGATTTCACACTCACAGTACCAGAACTCGATTTCACACACACAGTACCAGTACTCGATTTCACACTCACAGCACCAGTACTCGATTTCACACTCACAGCACCAGTGCTTGATTTCACACTCACAGCACCAGTACTCGATTTCACACCCACAGTACCAGTACTCGATTTAACACTCACAGTACTCGATTTCAAACACAGTACCAGTACTCGATTTCACTCTCACAGCACCAGTACTCGGTTTCACACTAACAGTACCAGTATTCGATTTCACACTCACAGTACCAGTACTCGATTTCACACTCACAGCACCAGTACTCGATTTCACACTCACAGCACCAGTACTCGATTTCACACTCACAGTACCAGTACTCGATTTCACACTCACAGCACAAGTAGTCGATTTCACACTCACAGCACCAGTACTCGATTTCACACTCACAGTACCAGTACACGATTTCACACCCACAGTACCAGTACTCGATTTAACACTCACAGTACTCGATTTCACACACAGTACCAGTACTCGATTTCACTCTCACAGCACCAGTACTCGGTTTCACACTAACAGTACCAGTATTCGATTTCACACTCACAGTACCAGTACTCGATTTCACACTCACAGCACCAGTACTCGATTTCACACTCACAGCACAAGTAGTCGATTTCACACTCACAGCACCAGTACTCGATTTCACACTCACAGTACCAGTACTCGATTTCACACTCACAGTACCAGTACTCGATTTTACACTCACAGTACCAGTACTCGATTTCACACTCACAGCACCAGTACTCGATTTCACACTCACAGTACTCGATTTCACACTCACAATTCCAGTACTCGATTTCACACTCACAGTACCAGTACTCGATTTCACTCGCAATACCAGGAGTCGATTTCACACTCACAGTACCAGTACTCGATTTCACACTCACAGTACCAGTACTCGATTTCACACTCACAGTACCAGTACTCGATTTCACACCCACAGTACCAGTACTCGATTTAACACTCTCAGTACTCGATTTCACACACAGTAGCAGTACTTGATTTCACTCTCACAGCACCAGTACTCGATTTCACACTCACAGCACCAGTCCTCGATTTCACACTCACAGTACAAGTACTCGATTTCACACTCACACTACCAGTACTCGATTTCACACCCACAGTACCAGTACTCGATTTAACACTCTCAGTACTCGATTTCACACACAGTACCAGTACTTGATTTCACTCTCACAGCACCAGTTCTCGATTTCACACTCACAGTACCAGTACTCGATTTCACACTCACAGTACCAGTGCTCTATTTCACACTCACAGCACCAGTACTCGATTTTACACTCACAGCAACAGTACTCGATTTCACACTCACAGCACCAGTACTCGATTTCACACTCACAGTACTCGATTTCACACTCACAATACCACTACTCGATTTCACACTCACAGCACCAGTACGCGATTTCACACTCACAGTACTCGATTTCACACTCACAGCACCAGCACTCGATTTCACACTCACAGCACCAGTACTCGATTTCACACTCACAGTACCAGTACTCGATTTCACACTCACACTTTCAGTACTCGATTTCACACTCACAGTACCAGTGCTCGATTTCACACTCACTGCACCAGTACTCGATTTCACACTCACAGTACCAGAACTCGATTTCACACACACAGTACCAGTACTCGATTTCACACTCACAGCACCAGTACTCGATTTCACACTCACAGCACCAGTGCTTGATTTCACACTCACAGCACCAGTACTCGATTTCACACCCACAGTACCAGTACTCGATTTAACACTCACAGTACTCGATTTCACACACAGTACCAGTACTCGATTTCACTCTCACAGCACCAGTACTCGGTTTCACACTAACAGTACCAGTATTCGATTTCACACTCACAGTACCAGTACTCGATTTCACACTCACAGCACCAGTACTCGATTTCACACTCACAGCACCAGTACTCGATTTCACACTCACAGCACAAGTAGTCGATTTCACACTTACAGCACCAGTACTCGATTTCACACTCACAGCACCAGTACTCGATTTCACACTCACAGTACCAGTACTCGATTTTACACTCACAGTACCAGTACTCGATTTCACACTCACAGCACCAGTACTCGATTTCACACTCACAGTACTCGATTTCACACTCACAATTCCAGTACTCGATTTCACACTCACAGTACCAGTACTCGATTTCACTCGCAATACCAGGAGTCGATTTCACACTCACAGTACCAGTACTCGATTTCACACTCACAGTACCAATACTCGATTTCACACTCACAATTCCATTACTCGATTTCACACTCACAGCAACAGCACTCGATTTCACACTCACAGTAATAGTACTCGATTTCACACTCACATCAATAGTACTCGATTTCACACTCACAGTCCTAGTACTCGCTTGCACACTCACAATTTCATGACTCGATTTCACTCTCACAGCACCAGTACTCGATTTCACACTCACAGCACCAGTACTCGATTTCACACTCAAAGCACCAGTACTCGATTTCACACTCAAAGCACCAGTACTCGATTTCACTCACAATACCAGTACTCGATTTCACACTCACAGTACCAGTACTCGATTTAACAC
This sequence comes from Pristiophorus japonicus, assembly GCF_044704955.1. Classification (NCBI taxonomy): domain Eukaryota; kingdom Metazoa; phylum Chordata; class Chondrichthyes; family Pristiophoridae; genus Pristiophorus; species Pristiophorus japonicus. Next base: position 72,002 of record NW_027254840.1, on the reverse strand, counting down.
TCACAGCACCAGTACTCGATCTCACACTCACAGCACCAGTACTCGATTTCACACTCACAGTACTTGATTTCACACTCGCAATACCAGTACTCGATTTCACACTCACAGCACCAGTACGCGATTTCACACTCACAGTACTCGATTTCACACTCACAGCACCAGCACTCGATTTCACACTCACAGTACCAGTACTCGATTTCACACTCACAGTTTCAGTACTCGATTTCACACTCACAGTACCAGTACTCGATATCACACTCATTGCACCAGTACTCGATTTCACACTCACAGTACCAGAACTCGATTTCACACACACAGTACCAGTACTCGATTTCACACTCACAGCACCAGTACTCGATTTCACACTCACAGCACCAGTGCTTGATTTCACACTCACAGCACCAGTACTCGATTTCACACCCACAGTACCAGTACTCGATTTAACACTCACAGTACTCGATTTCAAACACAGTACCAGTACTCGATTTCACTCTCACAGCACCAGTACTCGATCTCACACTCACAGCACCAGGACTCGATTTCACACTCACAGCACCAATACTCGATTTCACACTCACAGCACCAGTACTCGATTTCACACTCACAGCACCAGTACTCGATTTCACACTCACAGTACCAGTACTCGATTTCACACTCACAGTACTCGATTTCACACTCACAGTACCAGTACTCAATTTCACACACACAGTACCAGTACTCGATTTCACACTCACAGTACTCGTACTCGATTTCACTCTCACAATACTCGTACTCGATTTCACAATCACAGCACCAGTACTCGATTTCACTCACAATACCAGGACTCGATTTCACACTCACAGTACCAGTACTCGATTTAACACTCACAGCACCAGTACTCGATCTCACACTCACAGCACCAGGACTCGATTTCACACTCACAGCACCAATACTCGATTTCACACTCACAGCACCAGTACTCGATTTCACACTCACAGCACCAGTACTTGATTTCACACTCACAGTACCAGTACTCGATTTCACACTCACAGTACTCGATTTCACACTCACAGTACCAGTACTCAATTTCACACTCACAGTACCAGTACTCGATTTCACACTCACAGTACTCGATTTCACACTCACAGTACCAGTACTCAATTTCACACACACACTCACAGTACTCGATTTCACACTCACAGTACTCGATTTCACACTCACAGTACTCGATTTCACAATCACAATACCAGTACTCGATTTCACACTCACAGTACCAGTACTCGATTTAACACTCACAGCACCAGTACTCGATCTCACACTCACAGCACCAGTACTCGATTTCACACTCACAGTACTTGATTTCACACTCGCAATACCAGTACTCGATTTCACACTCACAGCACCAGTACGCGATTTCACACTCACAGTACTCGATTTCACACTCACAGCACCAGCACTCGATTTCACACTCACAGTACCAGTACTCGATTTCACACTCACAGTTTCAGTACTCGATTTCACACTCACAGTACCAGTACTCGATTTCACACTCATTGCACCAGTACTCGATTTCACACTCACAGTACCAGAACTCGATTTCACACACACAGTACCAGTACTCGATTTCACACTCACAGCACCAGTACTCGATTTCACACTCACAGCACCAGTGCTTGATTTCACACTCACAGCACCAGTACTCGATTTCACACCCACAGTACCAGTACTCGATTTAACACTCACAGTACTCGATTTCAAACACAGTACCAGTACTCGATTTCACTCTCACAGCACCAGTACTCGGTTTCACACTAACAGTACCAGTATTCGATTTCACACTCACAGTACCAGTACTCGATTTCACACTCACAGCACCAGTACTCGATTTCACACTCACAGCACCAGTACTCGATTTCACACTCACAGTACCAGTACTCGATTTCACACTCACAGCACAAGTAGTCGATTTCACACTCACAGCACCAGTACTCGATTTCACACTCACAGTACCAGTACTCGATTTCACACTCACAGTACCAGTACTCGATTTCACACTCACAGCACCAGTACTTGATTTCACACTCACAGTACTCGATTTCACACTCACAATTCCAGTACTCGATTTCACACTCACAGTACCAGGACTCGATTTCACACTCACAGTACCAGTACTCGATTTCACTCACAACACCAGGACTCGATTTCACACTCACAGTACCAGTACTCGATTTCACACTCACAGTACGAGGACTCGATTTCACACTCACAATTCCATTGCTCGATTTCACACTCACAGTACCAGTACTCGATTTCACACTCACAGTAATAGTACTCGATTTCACACTCACAGTAATAGTACTCGATTTCACACTCACAGCAACAGTACTCGATTTCACACTCACAGTACCAATACTCGATTCCACTCTCACAGTACCAGTACTCGATTTCACACTCACAGTCCTAGTTCTCGCTTGCACACTCACAATTCCATTACTCGATTTCACTCTCACAGCACCAGTACTCGATTTCACACTCACAGCACCAGTACTCGATTTCACACTCAAAGCACCAGTACTCGATTTCACACTCAAAGCACCAGTACTCGATTTCACTCTCACAATACTCGTACTCGATTTCACAATCACAGCACCAGTACTCGATTTCACTCACAATACCAGGACTCGATTTCACACTCACAGTACCAGTACTCGATTTAACACTCACAGCACCAGTACTCGATCTCACACTCACAGCACCAGGACTCGATTTCACACTCACAGCACCAATACTCGATTTCACACTCACAGCACCAGTACTCGATTTCACACTCACAGCACCAGTACTCGATTTCACACTCACAATACCAGTACTCGATTTCACACTCACAGTACTCGATTTCACACTCACAGTACCAGTACTCAATTTCACACACACAGTACCAGTACTCGATTTCACACTCACAGTACTCGTACTCGATTTCACACTCACAGTACTCGATTTCACACTCACAGTACTCGATTTCACACTCACAATACCAGTACTCGATTTTACACTCACAGAACCAGTACTCGATTTCACACACATTGCACCAGTACTCGATTTCACACTCACAGCACCAGTACTCGATTTCACACTCACAGTACCAGTACTCGATTTCACACTCACAGTACCAGTCCTCGATTTCACACTCACAATTTCAGTACTCGATTTCACACTCACAGTACCAGTACTCGATTTCACACTCACTGCACCAGGACTCGATTTCACACTCACAGTACCAGAACTCGATTTCACACACACAGTACCAGTGCTCGATTTCACACTCACAGCACCAGTACTCGATTTCACACTCACAGTACCAGTACTCGATTTCACACCCACAGTACCAGTACTCGATTTAACACTCTCAGTACTCGATTTCACACACAGTACCAGTACTTGATTTCACTCTCACAGCACCAGTACTCGATTTCACACTCACAGTACAAGTACTCGATTTCACACTCACAGTACCAGTACTCGATTTCACACCCACAGTACCAGTACTCGATTTAACACTCTCAGTACTCGATTTCACACACAGTACCAGTACTTGATTTCACTCTCACAGCACCAGTTCTCGATTTCACACTCACAGTACCAGTACTCGATTTCACACTCACAGTACCAGTGCTCTATTTCACACTCACAGCACCAGTACTCGATTTTACACTCACAGCAACAGTACTCGATTTCACACTCACAGCACCAGTACTCGATTTCACACTCACAGTACTCGATTTCACACTCACAATACCACTACTCGATTTCACACTCACAGCACCAGTACGCGATTTCACACTCACAGTACTCGATTTCACACTCACAGCACCAGCACTCGATTTCACACTCACAGCACCAGTACTCGATTTCACACTCACAGTACCAGTACTCGATTTCACACTCACACTTTCAGTACTCGATTTCACACTCACAGTACCAGTGCTCGATTTCACACTCACTGCACCAGTACTCGATTTCACACTCACAGTACCAGAACTCGATTTCACACACACAGTACCAGTACTCGATTTCACACTCACAGCACCAGTACTCGATTTCACACTCACAGCACCAGTGCTTGATTTCACACTCACAGCACCAGTACTCGATTTCACACCCACAGTACCAGTACTCGATTTAACACTCACAGTACTCGATTTCACACACAGTACCAGTACTCGATTTCACTCTCACAGCACCAGTACTCGGTTTCACACTAACAGTACCAGTATTCGATTTCACACTCACAGTACCAGTACTCGATTTCACACTCACAGCACCAGTACTCGATTTCACACTCACAGCACCAGTACTCGATTTCACACTCACAGCACAAGTAGTCGATTTCACACTTACAGCACCAGTACTCGATTTCACACTCACAGCACCAGTACTCGATTTCACACTCACAGTACCAGTACTCGATTTTACACTCACAGTACCAGTACTCGATTTCACACTCACAGCACCAGTACTCGATTTCACACTCACAGTACTCGATTTCACACTCACAATTCCAGTACTCGATTTCACACTCACAGTACCAGTACTCGATTTCACTCGCAATACCAGGAGTCGATTTCACACTCACAGTACCAGTACTCGATTTCACACTCACAGTACCAGTACTCGATTTCACACTCACAATTCCATTACTCGATTTCACACTCACAGCAACAGCACTCGATTTCACACTCACAGTAATAGTACTCGATTTCACACTCACATCAATAGTACTCGATTTCACACTCACAGTCCTAGTACTCGCTTGCACACTCACAATTTCATGACTCGATTTCACTCTCACAGCACCAGTACTCGATTTCACACTCACAGCACCAGTACTCGATTTCACACTCAAAGCACCAGTACTCGATTTCACACTCAAAGCACCAGTACTCGATTTCACTCACAATACCAGTACTCGATTTCACACTCACAGTACCAGTACTCGATTTAACACTCACAGCACCAGTACTCGATCTCACACTCACAGCACCAGTACTCGATTTCACACTCACAGTACTTGATTTCACACTCGCAATACCAGTACTCGATTTCACACTCACAGCACCAGTACGCGATTTCACACTCACAGTACTCGATTTCACACTCACAGCACCAGCACTCGATTTCACACTCACAGTACCAGTACTCGATTTCACACTCACAGTTTCAGTACTCGATTTCACACTCACAGTACCAGTACTCGATTTCACACTCATTGCACCAGTACTCGATTTCACACTCACAGTACCAGAACTCGATTTCACACACACAGTACCAGTACTCGATTTCACACTCACAGCACCAGTACTCGATTTCACACTCACAGCACCAGTGCTTGATTTCACACTCACAGCACCAGTACTCGATTTCACACCCACAGTACCAGTACTCGATTTAACACTCACAGTACTCGATTTCAAACACAGTACCAGTACTCGATTTCACTCTCACAGCACCAGTACTCGATCTCACACTCACAGCACCAGGACTCGATTTCACACTCACAGCACCAATACTCGATTTCACACTCACAGCACCAGTACTCGATTTCACACTCACAGCACCAGTACTCGATTTCACACTCACAGTACCAGTACTCGATTTCACACTCACAGTACTCGATTTCACACTCACAGTACCAGTACTCAATTTCACACACACAGTACCAGTACTCGATTTCACACTCACAGTACTCGTACTCGATTTCACTCTCACAATACTCGTACTCGATTTCACAATCACAGCACCAGTACTCGATTTCACTCACAATGCCAGGACTCGATTTCACACTCACAGTACCAGTACTCGATTTAACACTCACAGCACCAGTACTCGATCTCACACTCACAGCACCAGGACTCGATTTCACACTCACAGCACCAATACTCGATTTCACACTCACAGCACCAGTACTCGATTTCACACTCACAGCACCAGTACTCGATTTCACACTCACAGTACCAGTACTCGATTTCACACTCACAGTACTCGATTTCACACTCACAGTACCAGTACTCAATTTCACACTCACAGTACCAGTACTCGATTTCACACTCACAGTACTCGATTTCACACTCACAGTACCAGTACTCAATTTCACACACACACTCACAGTACTCGATTTCACACTCACAGTACTCGATTTCACACTCACAGTACTCGATTTCACAATCACAATACCAGTACTCGATTTCACACTCACAGTACCAGTACTCGATTTAACACTCACAGCACCAGTACTCGATCTCACACTCACAGCACCAGTACTCGATTTCACACTCACAGTACTTGATTTCACACTCGCAATACCAGTACTCGATTTCACACTCACAGCACCAGCACTCGATTTCACACTCACAGTACTCGATTTCACACTCACAGCACCAGCACTCGATTTCACACTCACAGTACCAGTACTCGATTTCACACTCACAGTTTCAGTACTCGATTTCACACTCACAGTACCAGTACTCGATTTCACACTCATTGCACCAGTACTCGATTTCACACTCACAGTACCAGAACTCGATTTCACACACACAGTACCAGTACTCGATTTCACACTCACAGCACCAGTACTCGATTTCACACTCACAGCACCAGTGCTTGATTTCACACTCACAGCACCAGTACTCGATTTCACACCCACAGTACCAGTACTCGATTTAACACTCACAGTACTCGATTTCAAACACAGTACCAGTACTCGATTTCACTCTCACAGCACCAGTACTCGGTTTCACACTAACAGTACCAGTATTCGATTTCACACTCACAGTACCAGTACTCGATTTCACACTCACAGCACCAGTACTCGATTTCACACTCACAGCACCAGTACTCGATTTCACACTCACAGTACCAGTACTCGATTTCACACTCACAGCACAAGTAGTCGATTTCACACTCACAGCACCAGTACTCGATTTCACACTCACAGTACCAGTACTCGATTTCACACTCACAGTACCAGTACTTGATTTCACACTCACAGTACTCGATTTCACTCACAACACCAGGACTCGATTTCACACTCACAGTACCAGTACTCGATTTCACACTCACAGTACGAGGACTCGATTTCACACTCACAATTCCATTGCTCGATTTCACACTCACAGTACCAGTACTCGATTTCACACTCACAGTAATAGTACTCGATTTCACACTCACAGTAATAGTACTCGATTTCACACTCACAGCAACAGTACTCGATTTCACACTCACAGTACCAATACTCGATTCCACTCTCACAGTACCAGTACTCGATTTCACACTCACAGTCCTAGTTCTCGCTTGCACACTCACAATTCCATTACTCGATTTCACTCTCACAGCACCAGTACTCGATTTCACACTCACAGCACCAGTACTCGATTTCACACTCAAAGCACCAGTACTCGATTTCACACTCAAAGCACCAGTACTCGATTTCACTCTCACAATACTCGTACTCGATTTCACAATCACAGCACCAGTACTCGATTTCACTCACAATACCAGGACTCGATTTCACACTCACAGTACCAGTACTCGATTTAACACTCACAGCACCAGTATTCGATCTCACACTCACAGCACCAGGACTCGATTTCACACTCACAGCACCAATACTCGATTTCACACTCACAGCACCAGTACTCGATTTCACACTCACAGCACCAGTACTCGATTTCACACTCACAATACCAGTACTCGATTTCACACTCACAGTACTCGATTTCACACTCACAGTACCAGTACTCAATTTCACACACACAGTACCAGTACTCGATTTCACACTCACAGTACTCGTACTCGATTTCACACTCACAGTACTCGATTTCACACTCACAGTACTCGATTTCACACTCACAATACCAGTACTCGATTTTACACTCACAGAACCAGTACTCGATTTCACACACACTGCACCAGTACTCGATTTCACACTCACAGCACCAGTACTCGATTTCACACTCACAGTACCAGTACTCGATTTCACACTCACAGTACCAGTCCTCGATTTCACACTCACAATTTCAGTACTCGATTTCACACTCACAGTACCAGTACTCGATTTCACACTCACTGCACCAGGACTCGATTTCACACTCACAGTACCAGAACTCGATTTCACACACACAGTACCAGTGCTCGATTTCACACTCACAGCACCAGTACTCGATTTCACACTCACAGCACCAGTACTTGATTTCACACTCACAGCACCAGTACTCGATTTCACACCCACAGTACCAGCACTAGATTTAACACTCACAGTCCTCGATTTCACACACAGTACCAGTACTCGATTTCACTCTCACAGCACCAGTACTCGATTTCACACTAACAGTACCAGTATTCGATTTCACACTCACAGTACCAGTACTCGATTTCACACTCACAGAACTAGTACTCGATTTCACACTCACAGCACCAGTACTCGATTTCACACTCACAGCACCAGTACTCGATTTCACACTCACAGTACCAGTACTCGATTTCACACTCACTGCACCAGGACTCGATTTCACACTCACAGTACCAGAACTCGATTTCACACACACAGTACCAGTTCTCGATTTCACACTCACAGCACCAGTACTCGATTTCACACTCACAGCACCAGTACTTGATTTCACACTCACAGCACCAGTACTCGATTTCACACCCACAGTACCAGCACTAGATTTAACACTCACAGTCCTCGATTTCACACACAGTACCAGTACTCGATTTCACTCTCACAGCACCAGTACTCGATTTCACACTAACAGTACCAGTATTCGATTTCACACTCACAGTACCAGTACTCGATTTCACACTCACAGAACTAGTACTCGATTTCACACTCACAGCACCAGTACTCGATTTCACACTCACAGCACCAGTACTCGATTTCACACTCACAGTACCAGTACTCGATTTCACACTCACAGTACTCGATTTCACACTCACAGTACCAGTACTCAATTTCACACACACAGTACCAGTACTCGATTTCACACTCACAGTACTCGTACTCGATTTCACTCTCACAATACTCGTACTCGATTTCACAATCACAGCACCAGTACTCGATTTCACTCACAATACCAGGACTCGATTTCACACTCACAGTACCAGTACTCGATTTAACACTCACAGCACCAGTACTCGATCTCACACTCACAGCACCAGGACTCGATTTCACACTCACAGCACCAATACTCGATTTCACACTCACAGCACCAGTACTCGATTTCACACTCACAGCACCAGTACTCGATTTCACACTCACAGTACCAGTACTCGATTTCACACTCACAGTACTCGATTTCACACTCACAGTACCAGTACTCAATTTCACACTCACAGTACCAGTACTCGATTTCACACTCACAGTACTCGATTTCACACTCACAGTACCAGTACTCAATTTCACACACACACTCACAGTACTCGATTTCACACTCACAGTACTCGATTTCACACTCACAGTACTCGATTTCACAATCACAATACCAGTACTCGATTTCACACTCACAGTACCAGTACTCGATTTAACACTCACAGCACCAGTACTCGATCTCACACTCACAGCACCAGTACTCGATTTCACACTCACAGTACTTGATTTCACACTCGCAATACCAGTACTCGATTTCACACTCACAGCACCAGTACGCGATTTCACACTCACAGTACTCGATTTCACACTCACAGCACCAGCACTCGATTTCACACTCACAGTACCAGTACTCGATTTCACACTCACAGTTTCAGTACTCGATTTCACACTCACAGTACCAGTACTCGATTTCACACTCATTGCACCAGTACTCGATTTCACACTCACAGTACCAGAACTCGATTTCACACACACAGTACCAGTACTCGATTTCACACTCACAGCACCAGTACTCGATTTCACACTCACAGCACCAGTGCTTGATTTCACACTCACAGCACCAGTACTCGATTTCAAACCCACAGTACCAGTACTCGATTTAACACTCACAGTACTCGATTTCAAACACAGTACCAGTACTCGATTTCACTCTCACAGCACCAGTACTCGGTTTCACACTAACAGTACCAGTATTCGATTTCACACTCACAGTACCAGTACTCGATTTCACACTCACAGCACCAGTACTCGATTTCACACTCACAGCACCAGTACTCGATTTCACACTCACAGTACCAGTACTCGATTTCACACTCACAGCACAAGTAGTCGATTTCACACTCACAGCACCAGTACTCGATTTCACACTCACAGTACCAGTACTCGATTTCACACTCACAGTACCAGTACTAGATTTTACACTCACAGTACCAGTACTCGATTTCACACTCACAGCACCAGTACTTGATTTCACACTCACAGTACTCGATTTCACACTCACAATTCCAGTACTCGATTTCACACTCACAGTACCAGGACTCGATTTCACACTCACAGTACCAGTACTCGATTTCACTCACAACACCAGGACTCGATTTCACACTCACAGTACCAGTACTCGATTTCACACTCACAGTACGAGGACTCGATTTCACACTCACAATTCCATTGCTCGATTTCACACTCACAGTACCAGTACTCGATTTCACACTCACAGTAATAGTACTCGATTTCACACTCACAGTAATAGTACTCGATTTCACACTCACAGCAACAGTACTCGATTTCACACTCACAGTACCAATACTCGATTCCACTCTCACAGTACCAGTACTCGATTTCACACTCACAGTCCTAGTTCTCGCTTGCACACTCACAATTCCATTACTCGATTTCACTCTCACAGCACCAGTACTCGATTTCACACTCACAGCACCAGTACTCGATTTCACACTCAAAGCACCAGTACTCGATTTCACACTCAAAGCACCAGTACTCGATTTCACTCTCACAATACTCGTACTCGATTTCACAATCACAGCACCAGTACTCGATTTCACTCACAATACCAGGACTCGATTTCACACTCACAGTACCAGTACTCGATTTAACACTCACAGCACCAGTACTCGATCTCACACTCACAGCACCAGGACTCGATTTCACACTCACAGCACCAATACTCGATTTCACACTCACAGCACCAGTACTCGATTTCACACTCACAGCACCAGTACTCGATTTCACACTCACAATACCAGTACTCGATTTCACACTCACAGTACTCGATTTCACACTCACAGTACCAGTACTCAATTTCACACACACAGTACCAGTACTCGATTTCACACTCACAGTACTCGTACTCGATTTCACACTCACAGTACTCGATTTCACACTCACAGTACTCGATTTCACACTCACAATACCAGTACTCGATTTTACACTCACAGAACCAGTACTCGATTTCACACACACTGCACCAGTACTCGATTTCACACTCACAGCACCAGTACTCGATTTCACACTCACAGTACCAGTACTCGATTTCACACTCACAGTACCAGTCCTCGATTTCACACTCACAATTTCAGTACTCGATTTCACACTCACAGTACCAGTACTCGATTTCACACTCACTGCACCAGGACTCGATTTCACACTCACAGTACCAGAACTCGATTTCACACACACAGTACCAGTGCTCGATTTCACACTCACAGCACCAGTACTCGATTTCACACTCACAGCACCAGTACTTGATTTCACACTCACAGCACCAGTACTCGATTTCACACCCACAGTACCAGCACTAGATTTAACACTCACAGTCCTCGATTTCACACACAGTACCAGTACTCGATTTCACTCTCACAGCACCAGTACTCGATTTCACACTAACAGTACCAGTATTCGATTTCACACTCACAGTACCAGTACTCGATTTCACACTCACAGAACTAGTACTCGATTTCACACTCACAGCACCAGTACTCGATTTCACACTCACAGTACCAGTACTCGATTTCACACTCACAGCACAAGTAGTCGATTTCACACCCACAGTACCAGTACTCGATTTAACACTCACAGTACTCGATTTCACACACAGTACCAGTACTCGATTTCACTCTCACAGCACCAGTACTCGGTTTCACACTAACAGTACCAGTATTCGATTTCACACTCACAGTACCAGTACTCGATTTCACACTCACAGCACCAGTACTCGATTTCACACTCACAGCACCAGTACTCGATTTCACACTCACAGTACCAGTACTCGATTTCACAATCACAGCACCAGTACTCGATTTCACTCACAATACCAGGACTCGATTTCACACTCACAGTACCAGTACTCGATTTAACACTCACAGCACCAGTACTCGATCTCACACTCACAGCACCAGGACTCGATTTCACACTCACAGCACCAATACTCGATTTCACACTCACAGCACCAGTACTCGATTTCACACTCACAGCACCAGTACTCGATTTCACACTCACAGTACCAGTACTCGATTTCACACTCACAGTACTCGATTTCACACTCACAGTACCAGTACTCAATTTCACACACACAGTACCAGTACTCGATTTCACACTCACAATACTCGTACTCGATTTCACACTCACAGCACCAATGCTCGATTTCACCCTCACAGTACTAGTACTCGATTTCACCCTCACTGCATCAGTACTCGATTTCACACTCTTAGCACCAGTACTCGATTTCACACTCACAGCACCAGTACTCGATTTCACACTCACAGTACCGGTACTCGATTTCACACTCACTGCACCAGTGCTCGATTTCACACTCACAGTACCAGCACTCGATTTCACACTCACAATTCCATTACTCGATTTCACACTCACAGTTTCAGTACTCGATTTCACACTCACAGTACCAGTACTCGATTTCACACTCACTGCACCAGTACTCGATTTCACACTCACAGTACCAGAATTCGATTTCACACACACAGTACCAGTACTCGATTTCACACTCACAGTACCAGTACTCGATTTAACACTCACAGTACTCGATTTCACACAAAGTACCAGTACTCGATTTCACTCTCACAGCACCAGTACTCGATTTCACACTAACAGTACCAGTATTCGATTTCACACTCACAGTACCAGTACTCGATTTCACACTCACAGCACCAGTACTCGATTTCACACTCACAGCACCAGTACTCGATTTCACACTCACAGCACCAGTACTCGATTTCACACTCACAGTACCAGTACTCGATTTCACATTCACAGTACCTGTACTCGATTTCACACTCACAGCACCAGTACTCGATTTCACACTCACAGCACAAGTCGTCGATTTCACACTCACAGCACCAGTACTCGATTTCACACTCACAGTACCAGTACTCGATTTCACACTCACAGTACCAGTACTTGATTTTACACTCACAGTACCAGTACTCGATTTCACACTCACAGTACCAGTACTCGATTTCACACTCACAGTACCAGTACTCGATTTCACACTCACAATTCCATTACTCGATTTCACACTCACAGTACCAGTACTCGATTTCACACTCACAATTCCATTACTCGATTTCACACTCACAGCAACAGCACTCGATTTCACACTCACAGTAATAGTACTCGATTTCACACTCACAGTAATAGTACTCGATTTCACACTCACAGTAATAGTACTCGATTTCAAACTCAAAGTAATAGTACTCGATTTCACACTCACAGCAACAGTACTCGATTTCACACTCACAGTACCAATACTCGATTTCACTCTCACAGTACCAGTACTCGATTTCACACTCACAGTCCAAGTACTCGCTTGCACACTCACAATTCCATTACTCGATTCACTCTCACAGCACCAGAACTCGATTTCACACTCACAGCACCAGTACCCGACTTCACACTCACAGCACCAGTACTCGATTTCACACTCAAAGCACCAGTACTCGATTTCACTCTCACAATACTCATACTCGATTTCACTCTCACAGCACCAGTACTCGATTTCACTCACATTACCAGGACTCGATTTCACACTCACAGTCCAGGACTCGATTTAACACTCACAGCACCAGTACTCGATCTCACCCTCACAGCACCAGTACTCGATTTCACACTCACAGCACCAGTACTCGATTTCACACTCACAGCACCAGTACTCGATTTCACACTCACAGTACCAGTACTCGATTTCACACTCACAGTACCAGTACTCGATTTCACACTCATAGTACCAGTACTCGATTTCACACTCACATTACCAGTACTCGATTTCACACTCACAGCACCAGTACTCGATTTCACACTCACAGCACCAGGACTCGATTTCATACTCACAGCACCAGTAATCGATTTCACACTCACAGTACCAGTAGTCGATTTCACATTCACAGTACCTGTACTCGATTTCACACTCACAGCACCAGTACTCGATTTCACACTCACAGCACCAGTAGTCGATTTCACATTCACAGTACCTGTACTCGATTTCACACTCACAGCACCAGTACTCGATTTATCACTCACAGCACCAGTACTCGATTTCACACTCACAGCACCAGTACTCGATTTCACACTCACAGTACTCGATTTCACACTCACAGTACTCGATTTCACACTCACAATACCAGTACTCGATTTTACACTCACAGAACCAGTACTCGATTTCACACACACTGCACCAGTACTCGATTTCTCACTCACAGCACCAGTACTCGATTTCACACTCACAGTACCAGTACTCGATTTCACACTCACAGTACCAGTCCTCGATTTCACACTCACAGTTTCAGTACTCGATTTCACACTCACAGTACCAGTACTCGATTTCACACTCACTGCACCAGGACTCGATTTCACACTCACAGTACCAGAACTCGATTTCACACACACAGTACCAGTGCTCGATTTCACACTCACAGCACCAGTACTCGATTTCACACTCACAGCACCAGTACTTGATTTCACACTCACAGCACCAGTACTCGATTTCACACCCACAGTACCAGCACTAGATTTAACACTCACAGTCCTCGATTTCACACACAGTACCAGTACTCGATTTCACTCTCACAGCACCAGTACTCGATTTCACACTAACAGTACCAGTATTCGATTTCACACTCACAGTACCAGTACTCGATTTCACACTCACAGCACTAGTACTCGATTTCACACTCACAGCACCAGTACTC
Organism: Pristiophorus japonicus; assembly: GCF_044704955.1. Taxonomy (NCBI): domain Eukaryota; kingdom Metazoa; phylum Chordata; class Chondrichthyes; family Pristiophoridae; genus Pristiophorus; species Pristiophorus japonicus. The sequence continues at coordinate 56,885 of NW_027254840.1, read as the reverse complement.
GATTTATCACTCACAGCACCAGTACTCGATTTCACACTCACAGCACCAGTACTCGATTTCACACTCACAGTACTCGATTTCACACTCACAGTACTCGATTTCACACTCACAATACCAGTACTCGATTTTACACTCACAGAACCAGTACTCGATTTCACACACACTGCACCAGTACTCGATTTCACACTCACAGCACCAGTACTCGATTTCACACTCACAGTACCAGTACTCGATTTCACACTCACAGTACCAGTACTCGATTTCACACTCACTGCACCAGTACTCGATTTCACACCCACAGTACCAGCACTAGATTTAACACTCACAGTCCTCGATTTCACACACAGTACCAGTACTCGATTTCACTCTCACAGCACCAGTACTCGATTTCACACTAACAGTACCAGTATTCGATTTCACACTCACAGTACCAGTACTCGATTTCACACTCACAGAACTAGTACTCGATTTCACACTCACAGCACCAGTACTCGATTTCACACTCACAGCACCAGTACTCGATTTCACACTCACAGTACCAGTACTCGATTTCACACTCACTGCACCAGGACTCGATTTCACACTCACAGTACCAGAACTCGATTTCACACACACAGTACCAGTGCTCGATTTCACACTCACAGCACCAGTACTCGATTTCACACTCACAGCACCAGTACTTGATTTCACACTCACAGCACCAGTACTCGATTTCACACCCACAGTACCAGCACTAGATTTAACACTCACAGTCCTCGATTTCACACACAGTACCAGTACTCGATTTCACTCTCACAGCACCAGTACTCGATTTCACACTAACAGTACCAGTATTCGATTTCACACTCACAGTACCAGTACTCGATTTCACACTCACAGAACTAGTACTCGATTTCACACTCACAGCACCAGTACTCGATTTCACACTCACAGCACCAGTACTCGATTTCACACTCACAGTACCAGTACTCGATTTCACACTCACAGTACTCGATTTCACACTCACAGTACCAGTACTCAATTTCACACACACAGTACCAGTACTCGATTTCACACTCACAGTACTCGTACTCGATTTCACTCTCACAATACTCGTACTCGATTTCACAATCACAGCACCAGTACTCGATTTCACTCACAATACCAGGACTCGATTTCACACTCACAGTACCAGTACTCGATTTAACACTCACAGCACCAGTACTCGATCTCACACTCACAGCACCAGGACTCGATTTCACACTCACAGCACCAATACTCGATTTCACACTCACAGCACCAGTACTCGATTTCACACTCACAGCACCAGTACTCGATTTCACACTCACAGTACCAGTACTCGATTTCACACTCACAGTACTCGATTTCACACTCACAGTACCAGTACTCAATTTCACACTCACAGTACCAGTACTCGATTTCACACTCACAGTACTCGATTTCACACTCACAGTACCAGTACTCAATTTCACACACACACTCACAGTACTCGATTTCACACTCACAGTACTCGATTTCACACTCACAGTACTCGATTTCACAATCACAATACCAGTACTCGATTTCACACTCACAGTACCAGTACTCGATTTAACACTCACAGCACCAGTACTCGATCTCACACTCACAGCACCAGTACTCGATTTCACACTCACAGTACTTGATTTCACACTCGCAATACCAGTACTCGATTTCACACTCACAGCACCAGTACGCGATTTCACACTCACAGTACTCGATTTCACACTCACAGCACCAGCACTCGATTTCACACTCACAGTACCAGTACTCGATTTCACACTCACAGTTTCAGTACTCGATTTCACACTCACAGTACCAGTACTCGATTTCACACTCATTGCACCAGTACTCGATTTCACACTCACAGTACCAGAACTCGATTTCACACACACAGTACCAGTACTCGATTTCACACTCACAGCACCAGTACTCGATTTCACACTCACAGCACCAGTGCTTGATTTCACACTCACAGCACCAGTACTCGATTTCACACCCACAGCACCAGTACTTGATTTCACACTCACAGTACTCGATTTCACACTCACAATTCCAGTACTCGATTTCACACTCACAGTACCAGGACTCGATTTCACACTCACAGTACCAGTACTCGATTTCACTCACAACACCAGGACTCGATTTCACACTCACAGTACCAGTACTCGATTTCACACTCACAGTACGAGGACTCGATTTCACACTCACAATTCCATTGCTCGATTTCACACTCACAGTACCAGTACTCGATTTCACACTCACAGTAATAGTACTCGATTTCACACTCACAGTAATAGTACTCGATTTCACACTCACAGCAACAGTACTCGATTTCACACTCACAGTACCAATACTCGATTCCACTCTCACAGTACCAGTACTCGATTTCACACTCACAGTCCTAGTTCTCGCTTGCACACTCACAATTCCATTACTCGATTTCACTCTCACAGCACCAGTACTCGATTTCACACTCACAGCACCAGTACTCGATTTCACACTCAAAGCACCAGTACTCGATTTCACACTCAAAGCACCAGTACTCGATTTCACTCTCACAATACTCGTACTCGATTTCACAATCACAGCACCAGTACTCGATTTCACTCACAAAACCAGGACTCGATTTCACACTCACAGTACCAGTACTCGATTTAACACTCACAGCACCAGTACTCGATCTCACACTCACAGCACCAGGACTCGATTTCACACTCACAGCACCAATACTCGATTTCACACTCACAGCACCAGTACTCGATTTCACACTCACAGCACCAGTACTCGATTTCACACTCACAATACCAGTACTCGATTTCACACTCACAGTACTCGATTTCACACTCACAGTACCAGTACTCAATTTCACACACACAGTACCAGTACTCGATTTCACACTCACAGTACTCGTACTCGATTTCACACTCACAGTACTCGATTTCACACTCACAGTACTCGATTTCACACTCACAATACCAGTACTCGATTTTACACTCACAGAACCAGTACTCGATTTCACACACACTGCACCAGTACTCGATTTCACACTCACAGCACCAGTACTCGATTTCACACTCACAGTACCAGTACTCGATTTCACACTCACAGTACCAGTCCTCGATTTCACACTCACAATTTCAGTACTCGATTTCACACTCACAGTACCAGTACTCGATTTCACACTCACTGCACCAGGACTCGATTTCACACTCACAGTACCAGAACTCGATTTCACACACACAGTACCAGTGCTCGATTTCACACTCACAGCACCAGTACTCGATTTCACACTCACAGCACCAGTACTTGATTTCACACTCACAGCACCAGTACTCGATTTCACACCCACAGTACCAGCACTAGATTTAACACTCACAGTCCTCGATTTCACACACAGTACCAGTACTCGATTTCACTCTCACAGCACCAGTACTCGATTTCACACTAACAGTACCAGTATTCGATTTCACACTCACAGTACCAGTACTCGATTTCACACTCACAGAACTAGTACTCGATTTCACACTCACAGCACCAGTACTCGATTTCACACTCACAGTACCAGTACTCGATTTCACACTCACAGCACAAGTAGTCGATTTCACACCCACAGTACCAGTACTCGATTTAACACTCACAGTACTCGATTTCACACACAGTACCAGTACTCGATTTCACTCTCACAGCACCAGTACTCGGTTTCACACTAACAGTACCAGTATTCGATTTCACACTCACAGTACCAGTACTCGATTTCACACTCACAGCACCAGTACTCGATTTCACACTCACAGCACCAGTACTCGATTTCACACTCACAGTACCAGTACTCGATTTCACAATCACAGCACCAGTACTCGATTTCACTCACAATACCAGGACTCGATTTCACACTCACAGTACCAGTACTCGATTTAACACTCACAGCACCAGTACTCGATCTCACACTCACAGCACCAGGACTCGATTTCACACTCACAGCACCAATACTCGATTTCACACTCACAGCACCAGTACTCGATTTCACACTCACAGCACCAGTACTCGATTTCACACTCACAGTACCAGTACTCGATTTCACACTCACAGTACTCGATTTCACACTCACAGTACCAGTACTCAATTTCACACACACAGTACCAGTACTCGATTTCACACTCACAATACTCGTACTCGATTTCACACTCACAGCACCAATGCTCGATTTCACCCTCACAGTACTAGTACTCGATTTCACCCTCACTGCATCAGTACTCGATTTCACACTCTTAGCACCAGTACTCGATTTCACACTCACAGCACCAGTACTCGATTTCACACTCACAGTACCGGTACTCGATTTCACACTCACTGCACCAGTGCTCGATTTCACACTCACAGTACCAGCACTCGATTTCACACTCACAATTCCATTACTCGATTTCACACTCACAGTTTCAGTACTCGATTTCACACTCACAGTACCAGTACTCGATTTCACACTCACTGCACCAGTACTCGATTTCACACTCACAGTACCAGAATTCGATTTCACACACACAGTACCAGTACTCGATTTCACACTCACAGTACCAGTACTCGATTTAACACTCACAGTACTCGATTTCACACAAAGTACCAGTACTCGATTTCACTCTCACAGCACCAGTACTCGATTTCACACTAACAGTACCAGTATTCGATTTCACACTCACAGTACCAGTACTCGATTTCACACTCACAGCACCAGTACTCGATTTCACACTCACAGCACCAGTACTCGATTTCACACTCACAGCACCAGTACTCGATTTCACACTCACAGTACCAGTACTCGATTTCACATTCACAGTACCTGTACTCGATTTCACACTCACAGCACCAGTACTCGATTTCACACTCACAGCACAAGTCGTCGATTTCACACTCACAGCACCAGTACTCGATTTCACACTCACAGTACCAGTACTCGATTTCACACTCACAGTACCAGTACTTGATTTTACACTCACAGTACCAGTACTCGATTTCACACTCACAGTACCAGTACTCGATTTCACACTCACAGTACCAGTACTCGATTTCACACTCACAATTCCATTACTCGATTTCACACTCACAGTACCAGTACTCGATTTCACACTCACAATTCCATTACTCGATTTCACACTCACAGCAACAGCACTCGATTTCACACTCACAGTAATAGTACTCGATTTCACACTCACAGTAATAGTACTCGATTTCACACTCACAGTAATAGTACTCGATTTCAAACTCAAAGTAATAGTACTCGATTTCACACTCACAGCAACAGTACTCGATTTCACACTCACAGTACCAATACTCGATTTCACTCTCACAGTACCAGTACTCGATTTCACACTCACAGTCCAAGTACTCGCTTGCACACTCACAATTCCATTACTCGATTCACTCTCACAGCACCAGAACTCGATTTCACACTCACAGCACCAGTACCCGACTTCACACTCACAGCACCAGTACTCGATTTCACACTCAAAGCACCAGTACTCGATTTCACTCTCACAATACTCATACTCGATTTCACACTCACAGCACCAGTACTCGATTTCACTCACATTACCAGGACTCGATTTCACACTCACAGTCCAGGACTCGATTTAACACTCACAGCACCAGTACTCGATCTCACCCTCACAGCACCAGTACTCGATTTCACACTCACAGCACCAGTACTCGATTTCACACTCACAGCACCAGTACTCGATTTCACACTCACAGTACCAGTACTCGATTTCACACTCACAGTACCAGTACTCGATTTCACACTCATAGTACCAGTACTCGATTTCACACTCACATTACCAGTACTCGATTTCACACTCACAGCACCAATACTCGATTTCACACTCACAGCACCAGGACTCGATTTCATACTCACAGCACCAGTAATCGATTTCACACTCACAGTACCAGTAGTCGATTTCACATTCACAGTACCTGTACTCGATTTCACACTCACAGCACCAGTACTCGATTTCACACTCACAGCACCAGTAGTCGATTTCACATTCACAGTACCTGTACTCGATTTCACACTCACAGCACCAGTACTCGATTTATCACTCACAGCACCAGTACTCGATTTCACACTCACAGCACCAGTACTCGATTTCACACTCACAGTACTCGATTTCACACTCACAGTACTCGATTTCACACTCACAATACCAGTACTCGATTTTACACTCACAGAACCAGTACTCGATTTCACACACACTGCACCAGTACTCGATTTCTCACTCACAGCACCAGTACTCGATTTCACACTCACAGTACCAGTACTCGATTTCACACTCACAGTACCAGTCCTCGATTTCACACTCACAGTTTCAGTACTCGATTTCACACTCACAGTACCAGTACTCGATTTCACACTCACTGCACCAGGACTCGATTTCACACTCACAGTACCAGAACTCGATTTCACACACACAGTACCAGTGCTCGATTTCACACTCACAGCACCAGTACTCGATTTCACACTCACAGCACCAGTACTTGATTTCACACTCACAGCACCAGTACTCGATTTCACACCCACAGTACCAGCACTAGATTTAACACTCACAGTCCTCGATTTCACACACAGTACCAGTACTCGATTTCACTCTCACAGCACCAGTACTCGATTTCACACTAACAGTACCAGTATTCGATTTCACACTCACAGTACCAGTACTCGATTTCACACTCACAGCACTAGTACTCGATTTCACACTCACAGCACCAGTACTCGATTTATCACTCACAGCACCAGTACTCGATTTCACACTCACAGCACCAGTACTCGATTTCACACTCACAGTACTCGATTTCACACTCACAGTACTCGATTTCACACTCACAATACCAGTACTCGATTTTACACTCACAGAACCAGTACTCGATTTCACACACACTGCACCAGTACTCGATTTCACACTCACAGCACCAGTACTCGATTTCACACTCACAGTACCAGTACTCGATTTCACACTCACAGTACCAGTACTCGATTTCACACTCACTGCACCAGGACTCGATTTCACACTCACAGTACCAGAACTCGATTTCACACACACAGTACCAGTGCTCGATTTCACACTCACAGCACCAGTACTCGATTTCACACTCACAGCACCAGTACTTGATTTCACACTCACAGCACCAGTACTCGATTTCACACCCACAGTACCAGCACTAGATTTAACACTCACAGTCCTAGATTTCACACACAGTACCAGTACTCGATTTCACTCTCACAGCACCAGTACTCGATTTCACACTAACAGTACCAGTATTCGATTTCACACTCACAGTACCAGTACTCGATTTCACACTCACAGCACTAGTACTCGATTTCACACTCACAGCACCAGTACTCGATTTCACACTCACAGTACCAGTACTCGATTTCACACTCACAGCACAAGTAGTCGATTTCACACTCACAGCACCAGTACTCGATTTCACACTCACAGTACCTGTACTCGATTTCACACTCACAGCACCAGTACTCGATTTCACACTCACAGCACAAGTAGTCGATTTCACACTCACAGCACCAGTACTCGATTTCACATTCACAGTACCTGTACTCGATTTCACACTCACAGCACCAGTACTCGATTTCACACTCACAGCACCAGTACTCGATTTCACACCCACAGTACCAGTACTCGATTTAACACTCACAGTACTCAATTTCACACACAGTACCAGTACTCGATTTCACTCTCACAGCACCAGTACTCGATTTCACACGAACAGTAGGAGTATTCGATTTCACACTCACAGTACCAGTACTCGATTTCACACTCACAGCACCAGTACTCGATTTCACACTCACAGCACCAGTACTCGATTTCACACTCACAGCACCAGTACTCGATTTCACACTCACAGTACCAGTACTCGATTTCACATTCACAGTCCCTGTACTCGATTTCACACTCACAGCACCAGTACTCGATTTCACACTCACAGCACCAGTACTCGATTTCACACTCACAGTACCAGTACTCGATTTCACACTCACAGTACCAGTACTCGATTTTACACTCACAGTTCCAGTATTCGATTTCACACTCACAGCACCAGTACTCGATTTCACACTCACAGTACTCGATTTCACACTCACAATTCCAGTACTCGATTTCACACTCACAGCACCAGTACTCGATTTCACACTCACAGTACTCGATTTCACACTCACAATTCCAGTACTCGATGTCACACTCACAGTACCAGAACTCGATTTCACACTCACAGTACCAGTACTCGATTTCACACTCACAGTACCAGTACTCGATTTCACACTCACAGTACTCGATTTCACACTCACAGTACCAGTACTCGATTTCACACTCACAGTACCAGTACTCAATTTCACACTCACAGTACTAGTACTCGATTTCACACTCACAGCACCAATACTCGATTTCACCCTCACAGTACTAGTACTCGATTTCACCCTCACTGCACCAGTACTCGATTTCACACTCTTAGCACCAGTACTCGATTTCACACTCACAGCACCAGCATTCGATTTCACACTCACAGCACCACTACTCGATTTCACACTCACAGTACCAGAACTCGATTTCACACTCACAGTACCAGTACTCGATTTCACACTCACAGTTTCAGTACTCGATTTCACACTCACAGCACCAGTACTCGATTTCACACTCACTGCACCAGTACTCGATTTCACACTCACAGTACCAGAACTCGATTTCACACTCACAGTACCAGTACTCGATTTCACACCCACAGTACCAGTACTCGATTTCACACCCACAGTACCAGTACTCGATTTCACACTCACAGCACCAGTACTCGATTTCACACTCACTGCACAAGGACTCGATTTCACACTCACAGCACGAGTAGTCGATTTCACACTCACAATACTAGCACACGATTTCACTTTCACAGCACCAGTCCTCGATTTCACACTCACAGTACAAGTACTCGATTTCACACTCACAGTACCAGTACTCGATTTCACACCCACAGTACCAGTACTCGATTTAACACTCTCAGTACTCGATTTCACACACAGTACCAGTACTTGATTTCACTCTCACAGCACCAGTACTCGATTTCACACTCACAGTACCAGTACTCGATTTCACACTCACAGTACCAGTGCTCTATTTCACACTCACAGCACCAGCACTCGATTTTACACTCACAGCAACAGTACTCGATTTCACACTCACAGCACCAGTACTCGATTTCACACTCACAGTACTCGATTTCACACTCACAATACCACTACTCGATTTCACACTCACAGCACCAGTACGCGATTTCACACTCACAGTACTCGATTTCACACTCACAGCACCAGCACTCGATTTCACACTCACAGCACCAGTACTCGATTTCACACTCACAGTACCAGTACTCGATTTCACACTCACACTTTCAGTACTCGATTTCACACTCACAGTACCAGTGCTCGATTTCACACTCACTGCACCAGTACTCGATTTCACACTCACAGTACCAGAACTCGATATCACACACACAGTACCAGTACTCGATTTCACACTCACAGCACCAGTACTCGATTTCACACTCACAGCACCAGTGCTTGATTTCACACTCACAGCACCAGTACTCGATTTCACACCCACAGTACCAGTACTCGATTTAACACTCACAGTACTCGATTTCACACACAGTACCAGTACTCGATTTCACTCTCACAGCACCAGTACTCGGTTTCACACTAACAGTACCAGTATTCGATTTCACACTCACAGTACCAGTACTCGATTTCACACTCACAGCACCAGTACTCGATTTCACACTCACAGCACCAGTACTCGATTTCACACTCACAGCACATGTAGTCGATTTCACACTCACAGCACCAGTACTCGATTTCACACTCACAGTACCAGTACTCGATTTCACACTCACAGTACCAGTACTCGATTTTACACTCACAGTACCAGTACTCGATTTCACACTCACAGCACCAGTACTCGATTTCACACTCACAGTACTCGATTTCACACTCACAATTCCAGTACTCGATTTCACACTCACAGTACCAGTACTCGATTTCACTCGCAATACCAGGAGTCGATTTCACACTCACAGTACCAGTACTCGATTTCACACTCACAGTACCAGTACTCAATTTCACACTCACAGTACCAGTACTCAATTTCACACTCACAGCAACAGCACTCGATTTCACACTCACAGTAATAGTACTCGATTTCACACTCACATCAATAGTACTCGATTTCACATTCACAGTCCTAGTACTCGCTTGCACACTCACAATTTCATGACTCGATTTCACTCTCACAGCACCAGTACTCGATTTCACACTCACAGCACCAGTACTCGATTTCACACTCAAAGCACCAGTACTCGATTTCACACTCAAAGCACCAGTACTCGATTTCACTCACAATACCAGTACTCGATTTCACACTCACAGTACCAGTACTCGATTTAACACTCACAGCACCAGTACTCGATTTCACACTCACAGTACCAGTACTCGATTTAACACTCACAGTACCAGTACTCGATTTCACACTCACAGTACCAGTACTCGATTTAACACTCGCAGCACCAGTACTCGATCTCACACTCACAGCACCAGTACTCGATTTCACACTCACAGTACTTGATTTCACACTCGCAATACCAGTACTCGATTTCACACTCACAGCACCAGTACGCGATTTCACACTCACAGTACTCGATTTCACACTCACAGCACCAGCACTCGATTTCACACTCACAGTACCAGTACTCGATTTCACACTCACAGTTTCAGTGCTCGATTTCACACTCACAGTACCAGTACTCGATTTCACACTCACAGCACCAGTGCTTGATTTCACACTCACAGCACCAGTACTCGATTTCACACCCACAGTACCAGTACTCGATTTAACACTCACAGTACTCGATTTCACACACAGTACCAGTACTCGATTTCACTCTCACAGCACCAGTACTCGGTTTCACACTAACAGTACCAGTATTCGATTTCACACTCACAGTACCAGTACTCGATTTCACACTCACAGCACCAGTACTCGATTTCACACTCACAGCACCAGTACTCGATTTCACACTCACAGTACCAGTACTCGATTTCACACTCACAGCACAAGAAGTCGATTTCACACTCACAGCACCAGTACTCGATTTCACACTCACAGTACCAGTACTCGATTTCACACTCACAGTACCAGTACTAGATTTTACACTCACAGTACCAGTACTCGATTTCACTCTCACAGCACCAGTACTTGATTTCACACTCACAGTACTCGATTTCACACTCACAATTCCAGTACTCGATTTCACACTCACAGTACCAGGACTCGATTTCACACTCACAGTACCAGTACTCGATTTCACTCACAACACCAGGACTCGATTTCACACTCACAGTACCAGTACTCGATTTCACACTCACAGTACGAGTACTCGATTTCACACTCACAATTCCATTGCTCGATTTCACACTCACAGTACCAGTACTCGATTTCACACTCACAGTAATAGTACTCGATTTCACACTCACAGTAATAGTACTCGATTTCACACTCACAGCAACAGTACTCGATTTCACACTCACAGTACCAATACTCGATTCCACTCTCACAGTACCAGTACTCGGTTTCACACTAACAGTACCAGTATTCGATTTCACACTCACAGTACCAGTACTCGATTTCACACTCACAGCACCAGTACTCGATTTCACAATCACAGCACCAGTACTCGATTTCACACTCACAATACCAGGACTCGATTTCACACTCACAGTACCAGTACTCGATTTAACACTCACAGCACCAGTACTCGATTTCACACTCACAGCACCAGTACTCGATTTCACACTCACAGTACCAGTACTCGATTTCACACTCACAGTACTCGATTTCACACTCACAGTACCAGTACTCAATTTCACACACACAGTACCAGTACTCGATTTCACACTCACAGTACTCGTACACGATTTCACACTCACAGCACCAATGCTCGATTTCACCCTCACAGTACTAGTACTCGATTTCACCCTCACTGCATGAGTACTCGATTTCACACTCTTAGCACCAGTACTCGATTTCACACTCACAGCACCAGCACTCGATTTCACACTCACAGCACCAGTACTCGATTTCACACTCACAGTACCAGTACTCGATTTCACACTCACACTTTCAGTACTCGATTTCACACTCACAGTACCAGTGCTCGATTTCACACTCACTGCACCAGTACTCGATTTCACACTCACAGTACCAGAACTCGATTTCACACACACAGTACCAGTACTCGATTTCACACTCACAGCACCAGTACTCGATTTCACACTCACAGCACCAGTGCTTGATTTCACACTCACAGCACCAGTACTCGATTTCACACCCACAGTACCAGTACTCGATTTAACACTCACAGTACTCGATTTCACACACAGTACCAGTACTCGATTTCACTCTCACAGCACCAGTACTCGGTTTCACACTAACAGTACCAGTATTCGATTTCACACTCACAGTACCAGTACTCGATTTCACACTCACAGCACCAGTACTCGATTTCACACTCACAGCACCAGTACTCGATTTCACACTCACAGCACAAGTAGTCGATTTCACACTCACAGCACCAGTACTCGATTTCACACTCACAGTACCAGTACTCGATTTCACACTCACAGTACCAGTACTCGATTTTACACTCACAGTACCAGTACTCGATTTCACACTCACAGCACCAGTACTCGATTTCACACTCACAGTACTCGATTTCACACTCACAATTCCAGTACTCGATTTCACACTCACAGTACCAGTACTCGATTTCACTCGCAATACCAGGAGTCGATTTCACACTCACAGTACCAGTACTCGATTTCACACTCACAGTACCAGTACTCAATTTCACACTCACAGTACCAGTACTCAATTTCACACTCACAGCAACAGCACTCGATTTCACACTCACAGTAATAGTACTCGATTTCACACTCACATCAATAGTACTCGATTTCACACTCACAGTCCTAGTACTCGCTTGCACACTCACAATTTCATGACTCGATTTCACTCTCACAGCACCAGTACTCGATTTCACACTCACAGCACCAGTACTCGATTTCACACTCAAAGCACCAGTACTCGATTTCACACTCAAAGCACCAGTACTCGATTTCACTCACAATACCAGTACTCGATTTCACACTCACAGTACCAGTACTCGATTTAACACTCACAGCACCAGTACTCGATTTCACACTCACAGTACCAGTACTCGATTTAACACTCACAGTACCAGTACTCGATTTCACACTCACAGTACCAGTACTCGATTTAACACTCGCAGCACCAGTACTCGATCTCACACTCACAGCACCAGTACTCGATTTCACACTCAGAGTACTTGATTTCACACTCGCAATACCAGTACTCGATTTCACACTCACAGCACCAGTACGCGATTTCACACTCACAGTACTCGATTTCACACTCACAGCACCAGCACTCGATTTCACACTCACAGTACCAGTACTCGATTTCACACTCACAGTTTCAGTGCTCGATTTCACACTCACAGTACCAGTACTCGATTTCACACTCACAGCACCAGTGCTTGATTTCACACTCACAGCACCAGTACTCGATTTCACACCCACAGTACCAGTACTCGATTTAACACTCACAGTACTCGATTTCACACACAGTACCAGTACTCGATTTCACTCTCACAGCACCAGTACTCGGTTTCACACTAACAGTACCAGTATTCGATTTCACACTCACAGTACCAGTACTCGATTTCACACTCACAGCACCAGTACTCGATTTCACACTCACAGCACCAGTACTCGATTTCACACTCACAGTACCAGTACTCGATTTCACACTCACAGCACAAGAAGTCGATTTCACACTCACAGCACCAGTACTCGATTTCACACTCACAGTACCAGTACTCGATTTCACACTCACAGTACCAGTACTAGATTTTACACTCACAGTACCAGTACTCGATTTCACTCTCACAGCACCAGTACTTGATTTCACACTCACAGTACTCGATTTCACACTCACAATTCCAGTACTCGATTTCACACTCACAGTACCAGGACTCGATTTCACACTCACAGTACCAGTACTCGATTTCACTCACAACACCAGGACTCGATTTCACACTCACAGTACCAGTACTCGATTTCACACTCACAGTACGAGTACTCGATTTCACACTCACAATTCCATTGCTCGATTTCACACTCACAGTACCAGTACTCGATTTCACACTCACAGTAATAGTACTCGATTTCACACTCACAGTAATAGTACTCGATTTCACACTCACAGCAACAGTACTCGATTTCACACTCACAGTACCAATACTCGATTCCACTCTCACAGTACCAGTACTCGGTTTCACACTAACAGTACCAGTATTCGATTTCACACTCACAGTACCAGTACTCGATTTCACACTCACAGCACCAGTACTCGATTTCACACTCACAGCACCAGTACTCGATTTCACACTCACAGTAGCAGTACTCGATTTCACAATCACAGCACCAGTACTCGATTTCACTCACAATACCAGGACTCGATTTCACACTCACAGTACCAGTACTCGATTTAACACTCACAGCACCAGTACTCGATCTCACACTCACAGCACCAGGACTCGATTTCACACTCACAGCACCAATACTCGATTTCACACTCACAGCACCAGTACTCGATTTCACACTCACAGCACCAGTACTCGATTTCACACTCACAGTACCAGTACTCGATTTCACACTCACAGTACTCGATTTCACACTCACAGTACCAGTACTCAATTTCACACACACAGTACCAGTACTCGATTTCACACTCACAGTACTCGTACTCGATTTCACACTCACAGCACCAATGCTCGATTTCACCCTCACAGTACTAGTACTCGATTTCACCCTCACTGCATCAGTACTCGATTTCACACTCTTAGCACCAGTACTCGATTTCACACTCACAGCACCAGTACTCGATTTCACACTCACAGTACCGGTACTCGATTTCACACTCACTGCACCAGTGCTCGATTTCACACTCACAGTACCAGCACTCGATTTCACACTCACAGTTCCATTACTCGATTTCACACTCACAGTACCAGTACTCGATTTCACACTCACAATTCCATTACTCGATTTCACACTCACAGTTTCAGTACTCGATTTCACACTCACAGTACCAGTACTCGATTTCACACTCACTGCACCAGTACTCGATTTCACACTCACAGTACCAGAATTCGATTTCACACACACAGTACCAGTACTCGATTTAACACTCACAGTACTCGATTTCACACTCACAGTACCAGTACTCGATTTCACACTCACAGTACCAGTACTTGATTTTACACTCACAATTCCATTACTCGATTTCACACTCACAGTACCAGTACTCGATTTCACACTCACAATTCCATTACTCGATTTCACACTCACAGCAACAGCACTCGATTTCACACTCACAGTAATAGTACTCGATTTCACACTCACAGTAATAGTACTTGATTTCACACTCACAGTAATAGTACTCGATTTCAAACTCAAAGTAATAGTACTCGATTTCACACTCACAGCAACAGTACTCGATTTCACACTCACAGTACCAATACTCGATTTCACTCTCACAGTACCAGTACTCGATTTCACACTCACAGTCCTAGTACTCGCTTGCACACTCACAATTCCATTACTCGATTCACTCTCACAGCACCAGAACTCGATTTCACACTCACAGCACCAGTACCCGACTTCACACTCACAGCACCAGTACTCGATTTCACACTCAAAGCACCAGTACTCGATTTCATTCTCACAATACTCGTACTCGATTTCACACTCACAGCACCATTACTCGATTTCACTCACATTACCAGGACTCGATTTCACACTCACAGTCCAGGACTCGATTTAACACTCACAGCACCAGTACTCGATCTCACCCTCACAGCACCAGTACTCGATTTCACACTCACAGCACCAGTACTCGATTTCACACTCACAGCACCAGTACTCGATTTCACACTCACAGCACCAGTACTCGATTTCACACTCACAGCACTCGATTTCACACTCACATCACCAGTACTCGATTTCACACTCACAGTACCAGTACTCGATTTCACACTCATAGTACCAGTACTCGATTTCACACTCACAGTACCAGTACTCGATTTCACACTCACAGCACCAGTACTCGATTTCACACTCACAGCACCAGGACTCGATTTCATACTCACAGCACCAGTAATCGATTTCACACTCACAGTACCAGTAGTCGATTTCACATTCACAGTACCTGTACTCGATTTCACACTCACAGCACCAGTACTCGATTTATCACTCACAGCACCAGTACTCGATTTCACACTCAGAGCACCAGTACTCGATTTCACACTCACAGCACCAGTACTCGATTTCACACTCACAGCACCAGTACTCGATTTCACACTCACAGCACCAGTACTCGATTTATCACTCACAGCACCAGTACTCGATTTCACACTCACAGCACCAGTACTCGATTTCACACTCACAGCACCAGTACTTGATTTCACACTCACAGCACCAGTACTCGATTTCACACCCACAGTACCAGCACTAGATTTAACACTCACAGTCCTCGATTTCACACACAGTACCAGTACTCGATTTCACTCTCACAGCACCAGTACTCGATTTCACACTAACAGTACCAGTATTCGATTTCACACTCACAGTACCAGTACTCGATTTCACACTCACAGCACTAGTACTCGATTTCACACTCACAGCACCAGTACTCGATTTCACACTCACCGTACCAGTACTCGATTTCACACTCACAGCACAAGTAGTCGATTTCACACTCACAGCACCAGTACTCGATTTCACACTCACAGTACCTGTACTCGATTTCACACTCACAGCACCAGTACTCGATTTCACACTCACAGCACAAGTAGTCGATTTCACACTCACAGCACCAGTACTCGATTTCACATTCACAGTACCTGTACTCGATTTCACACTCACAGCACCAGTACTCGATTTCACACTCACAGCACCAGTACTCGATTTCACACCCACAGTACCAGTACTCGATTTAACACTCACAGTACTCGATTTCACACACAGTACCAGTACTCGATTTCACTCTCACAGCACCAGTACTCGATTTCACACTAACAGTACGAGTATTCGATTTCACACTCACAGTACCAGTACTCGATTTCACACTCACAGCACCAGTACTCGATTTCACACTCACAGCACCAGTACTCGATTTCACACTCACAGCACCAGTACTCGATTTCACACTCACAGTACCAGTACTCGATTTCACATTCACAGTACCTGTACTCGATTTCACACTCACAGCACCAGTACTCGATTTCACACTCACAGCACCAGTACTCGATTTCACACTCACAGTACCAGTACTCGATTTCACACTCACAGTACCAGTACTCGATTTTACACTCACAGTTTCAGTATTCGATTTCACACTCACAGCACCAGTACTCGATTTCACACTCACAGTACTCGATTTCACACTCACAATTCCAGTACTCGATTTCACACTCACAGCACCAGTACTCGATTTCACACTCACAGTACTCGATTTCACACTCACAGTACCAGTACTCGATTTCACACTCACAGTACCAGTACTCGATTTCACACTCACAGTACTAGTACTCGATTTCACACTCACAGCACCAATACTCGATTTCACCCTCACAGTACTAGTACTCGATTTCACCCTCACTGCACCAGTACTCGATTTCACACTCTTAGCACCAGTACTCGATTTCACACTCACAGCACCAGCATTCGATTTCACACTCACAGCACCACTACTCGATTTCACACTCACAGTACCAGTACTCGATTTCACACTCACAGTACCAGTACTCGATTTCACACTCACAGTTTCAGTACTCGATTTCACACTCACAGCACCAGTACTCGATTTCACACTCACTGCACCAGTACTCGATTTCACACTCACAGTACCAGAACTCGATTTCACACTCACAGTACCAGTACTCGATTTCACACCCACAGTACCAGTACTCGATTTCACACCCACAGTACCAGTACTCGATTTCACACTCAGCACCAGTACTCGATTTCACACTCACTGCACAAGGACTCGATTTCACACTCACAGCACGAGTAGTCGATTTCACACTCACAATACTAGCACACGATTTCACTTTCACAGCACCAGTCCTCGATTTCACACTCACAGTACAAGTACTCGATTTCACACTCACAGTACAAGTACTCGATTTCACACCCACAGTACCAGTACTCGATTTAACACTCTCAGTACTCGATTTCACACACAGTACCAGTACTTGATTTCACTCTCACAGCACCAGTACTCGATTTCACACTCACAGTACCAGTACTCGATTTCACACTCACAGTACCAGTGCTCTATTTCACACTCACAGCACCAGTACTCGATTTTACACTCACAGCAACAGTACTCGATTTCACACTCACAGCACCAGTACTCGATTTCACAATCACAGTACTCGATTTCACACTCACAATACCACTACTCGATTTCACACTCACAGCACCAGTAAGCGATTTCACACTCACAGTACTCGATTTCACACTCACAGCACCAGCACTCGATTTCACACTCACAGCACCAGTACTCGATTTCACACTCACAGTACCAGTACTCGATTTCACACTCAGTACCAGTACTCGATTTAACACTCACAGTACTCGATTTCACACACAGTACCAGTACTCGATTTCACTCTCACAGCACCAGTACTCGGTTTCACACTAACAGTACCAGTATTCGATTTCACACTCACAGTACCAGTACTCGATTTCACACTCACAGCACCAGTACTCGATTTCACACTCACAGCACCAGTACTCGATTTCACACTCACAGCACATGTAGTCGATTTCACACTCACAGCACCAGTACTCGATTTCACACTCACAGTACCAGTACTCGATTTCACACTCACAGTACCAGTACTCGATTTTACACTCACAGTACCAGTACTCGATTTCACACTCACAGCACCAGTACTCGATTTCACACTCACAGTACTCGATTTCACACTCACAATTCCAGTACTCGATTTCACACTCACAGTACCAGTACTCGATTTCACTCGCAATACCAGGAGTCGATTTCACACTCACAGTACCAGTACTCGATTTCACACTCACAGTACCAGTACTCAATTTCACACTCACAGTACCAGTACTCAATTTCACACTCACAGCAACAGCACTCGATTTCACACTCACAGTAATAGTACTCGATTTCACACTCACATCAATAGTACTCGATTTCACATTCACAGTCCTAGTACTCGCTTGCACACTCACAATTTCATGACTCGATTTCACTCTCACAGCACCAGTACTCGATTTCACACTCACAGCACCAGTACTCGATTTCACACTCAAAGCACCAGTACTCGATTTCACACTCAAAGCACCAGTACTCGATTTCACTCACAATACCAGTACTCGATTTCACACTCACAGTACCAGTACTCGATTTAACACTCACAGCACCAGTACTCGATTTCACACTCACAGTACCAGTACTCGATTTAACACTCACAGTACCAGTACTCGATTTCACACTCACAGTACCAGTACTCGATTTAACACTCGCAGCACCAGTACTCGATCTCACACTCACAGCACCAGTACTCGATTTCACACTCACAGTACTTGATTTCACACTCGCAATACCAGTACTCGATTTCACACTCACAGCACCAGTACGCGATTTCACACTCACAGTACTCGATTTCACACTCACAGCACCAGCACTCGATTTCACACTCACAGTACCAGTACTCGATTTCACACTCACAGTTTCAGTGCTCGATTTCACACTCACAGTACCAGTACTCGATTTCACACTCACAGCACCAGTGCTTGATTTCACACTCACAGCACCAGTACTCGATTTCACACCCACAGTACCAGTACTCGATTTAACACTCACAGTACTCGATTTCACACACAGTACCAGTACTCGATTTCACTCTCACAGCACCAGTACTCGGTTTCACACTAACAGTACCAGTATTCGATTTCACACTCACAGTACCAGTACTCGATTTCACACTCACAGCACCAGTACTCGATTTCACACTCACAGCACCAGTACTCGATTTCACACTCACAGTACCAGTACTCGATTTCACACTCACAGCACAAGAAGTCGATTTCACACTCACAGCACCAGTACTCGATTTCACACTCACAGTACCAGTACTCGATTTCACACTCACAGTACCAGTACTAGATTTTACACTCACAGTACCAGTACTCGATTTCACTCTCACAGCACCAGTACTTGATTTCACACTCACAGTACTCGATTTCACACTCACAATTCCAGTACTCGATTTCACACTCACAGTACCAGGACTCGATTTCACACTCACAGTACCAGTACTCGATTTCACTCACAACACCAGGACTCGATTTCACACTCACAGTACCAGTACTCGATTTCACACTCACAGTACGAGTACTCGATTTCACACTCACAATTCCATTGCTCGATTTCACACTCACAGTACCAGTACTCGATTTCACACTCACAGTAATAGTACTCGATTTCACACTCACAGTAATAGTACTCGATTTCACACTCACAGCAACAGTACTCGATTTCACACTCACAGTACCAATACTCGATTCCACTCTCACAGTACCAGTACTCGGTTTCACACTAACAGTACCAGTATTCGATTTCACACTCACAGTACCAGTACTCGATTTCACACTCACAGCACCAGTACTCGATTTCACAATCACAGCACCAGTACTCGATTTCACACTCACAATACCAGGACTCGATTTCACACTCACAGTACCAGTACTCGATTTAACACTCACAGCACCAGTACTCGATTTCACACTCACAGCACCAGTACTCGATTTCACACTCACAGTACCAGTACTCGATTTCACACTCACAGTACTCGATTTCACACTCACAGTACCAGTACTCAATTTCACACACACAGTACCAGTACTCGATTTCACACTCACAGTACTCGTACACGATTTCACACTCACAGCACCAATGCTCGATTTCACCCTCACAGTACTAGTACTCGATTTCACCCTCACTGCATGAGTACTCGATTTCACACTCTTAGCACCAGTACTCGATTTCACACTCACAGCACCAGCACTCGATTTCACACTCACAGCACCAGTACTCGATTTCACACTCACAGTACCAGTACTCGATTTCACACTCACACTTTCAGTACTCGATTTCACACTCACAGTACCAGTGCTCGATTTCACACTCACTGCACCAGTACTCGATTTCACACTCACAGTACCAGAACTCGATTTCACACACACAGTACCAGTACTCGATTTCACACTCACAGCACCAGTACTCGATTTCACACTCACAGCACCAGTGCTTGATTTCACACTCACAGCACCAGTACTCGATTTCACACCCACAGTACCAGTACTCGATTTAACACTCACAGTACTCGATTTCACACACAGTACCAGTACTCGATTTCACTCTCACAGCACCAGTACTCGGTTTCACACTAACAGTACCAGTATTCGATTTCACACTCACAGTACCAGTACTCGATTTCACACTCACAGCACCAGTACTCGATTTCACACTCACAGCACCAGTACTCGATTTCACACTCACAGCACAAGTAGTCGATTTCACACTCACAGCACCAGTACTCGATTTCACACTCACAGTACCAGTACTCGATTTCACACTCACAGTACCAGTACTCGATTTTACACTCACAGTACCAGTACTCGATTTCACACTCACAGCACCAGTACTCGATTTCACACTCACAGTACTCGATTTCACACTCACAATTCCAGTACTCGATTTCACACTCACAGTACCAGTACTCGATTTCACTCGCAATACCAGGAGTCGATTTCACACTCACAGTACCAGTACTCGATTTCACACTCACAGTACCAGTACTCAATTTCACACTCACAGTACCAGTACTCAATTTCACACTCACAGCAACAGCACTCGATTTCACACTCACAGTAATAGTACTCGATTTCACACTCACATCAATAGTACTCGATTTCACACTCACAGTCCTAGTACTCGCTTGCACACTCACAATTTCATGACTCGATTTCACTCTCACAGCACCAGTACTCGATTTCACACTCACAGCACCAGTACTCGATTTCACACTCAAAGCACCAGTACTCGATTTCACACTCAAAGCACCAGTACTCGATTTCACTCACAATACCAGTACTCGATTTCACACTCACAGTACCAGTACTCGATTTAACACTCACAGCACCAGTACTCGATTTCACACTCACAGTACCAGTACTCGATTTAACACTCACAGTACCAGTACTCGATTTCACACTCACAGTACCAGTACTCGATTTAACACTCGCAGCACCAGTACTCGATCTCACACTCACAGCACCAGTACTCGATTTCACACTCAGAGTACTTGATTTCACACTCGCAATACCAGTACTCGATTTCACACTCACAGCACCAGTACGCGATTTCACACTCACAGTACTCGATTTCACACTCACAGCACCAGCACTCGATTTCACACTCACAGTACCAGTACTCGATTTCACACTCACAGTTTCAGTGCTCGATTTCACACTCACAGTACCAGTACTCGATTTCACACTCACAGCACCAGTGCTTGATTTCACACTCACAGCACCAGTACTCGATTTCACACCCACAGTACCAGTACTCGATTTAACACTCACAGTACTCGATTTCACACACAGTACCAGTACTCGATTTCACTCTCACAGCACCAGTACTCGGTTTCACACTAACAGTACCAGTATTCGATTTCACACTCACAGTACCAGTACTCGATTTCACACTCACAGCACCAGTACTCGATTTCACACTCACAGCACCAGTACTCGATTTCACACTCACAGTACCAGTACTCGATTTCACACTCACAGCACAAGAAGTCGATTTCACACTCACAGCACCAGTACTCGATTTCACACTCACAGTACCAGTACTCGATTTCACACTCACAGTACCAGTACTAGATTTTACACTCACAGTACCAGTACTCGATTTCACTCTCACAGCACCAGTACTTGATTTCACACTCACAGTACTCGATTTCACACTCACAATTCCAGTACTCGATTTCACACTCACAGTACCAGGACTCGATTTCACACTCACAGTACCAGTACTCGATTTCACTCACAACACCAGGACTCGATTTCACACTCACAGTACCAGTACTCGATTTCACACTCACAGTACGAGTACTCGATTTCACACTCACAATTCCATTGCTCGATTTCACACTCACAGTACCAGTACTCGATTTCACACTCACAGTAATAGTACTCGATTTCACACTCACAGTAATAGTACTCGATTTCACACTCACAGCAACAGTACTCGATTTCACACTCACAGTACCAATACTCGATTCCACTCTCACAGTACCAGTACTCGGTTTCACACTAACAGTACCAGTATTCGATTTCACACTCACAGTACCAGTACTCGATTTCACACTCACAGCACCAGTACTCGATTTCACACTCACAGCACCAGTACTCGATTTCACACTCACAGTAGCAGTACTCGATTTCACAATCACAGCACCAGTACTCGATTTCACTCACAATACCAGGACTCGATTTCACACTCACAGTACCAGTACTCGATTTAACACTCACAGCACCAGTACTCGATCTCACACTCACAGCACCAGGACTCGATTTCACACTCACAGCACCAATACTCGATTTCACACTCACAGCACCAGTACTCGATTTCACACTCACAGCACCAGTACTCGATTTCACACTCACAGTACCAGTACTCGATTTCACACTCACAGTACTCGATTTCACACTCACAGTACCAGTACTCAATTTCACACACACAGTACCAGTACTCGATTTCACACTCACAGTACTCGTACTCGATTTCACACTCACAGCACCAATGCTCGATTTCACCCTCACAGTACTAGTACTCGATTTCACCCTCACTGCATCAGTACTCGATTTCACACTCTTAGCACCAGTACTCGATTTCACACTCACAGCACCAGTACTCGATTTCACACTCACAGTACCGGTACTCGATTTCACACTCACTGCACCAGTGCTCGATTTCACACTCACAGTACCAGCACTCGATTTCACACTCACAGTTCCATTACTCGATTTCACACTCACAGTACCAGTACTCGATTTCACACTCACAATTCCATTACTCGATTTCACACTCACAGTTTCAGTACTCGATTTCACACTCACATTACCAGTACTCGATTTCACACTCACTGCACCAGTACTCGATTTCACACTCACAGTACCAGAATTCGATTTCACACACACAGTACCAGTACTCGATTTAACACTCACAGTACTCGATTTCACACTCACAGTACCAGTACTCGATTTCACACTCACAGTACCAGTACTTGATTTTACACTCACAATTCCATTACTCGATTTCACACTCACAGTACCAGTACTCGATTTCACACTCACAATTCCATTACTCGATTTCACACTCACAGCAACAGCACTCGATTTCACACTCACAGTAATAGTACTCGATTTCACACTCACAGTAATAGTACTTGATTTCACACTCACAGTAATAGTACTCGATTTCAAACTCAAAGTAATAGTACTCGATTTCACACTCACAGCAACAGTACTCGATTTCACACTCACAGTACCAATACTCGATTTCACTCTCACAGTACCAGTACTCGATTTCACACTCACAGTCCTAGTACTCGCTTGCACACTCACAATTCCATTACTCGATTCACTCTCACAGCACCAGAACTCGATTTCACACTCACAGCACCAGTACCCGACTTCACACTCACAGCACCAGTACTCGATTTCACACTCAAAGCACCAGTACTCGATTTCATTCTCACAATACTCGTACTCGATTTCACACTCACAGCACCATTACTCGATTTCACTCACATTACCAGGACTCGATTTCACACTCACAGTCCAGGACTCGATTTAACACTCACAGCACCAGTACTCGATCTCACCCTCACAGCACCAGTACTCGATTTCACACTCACAGCACCAGTACTCGATTTCACACTCACAGCACCAGTACTCGATTTCACACTCACAGCACCAGTACTCGATTTCACACTCACAGCACTCGATTTCACACTCACATCACCAGTACTCGATTTCACACTCACAGTACCAGTACTCGATTTCACACTCATAGTACCAGTACTCGATTTCACACTCACAGTACCAGTACTCGATTTCACACTCACAGCACCAGTACTCGATTTCACACTCACAGCACCAGGACTCGATTTCATACTCACAGCACCAGTAATCGATTTCACACTCACAGTACCAGTAGTCGATTTCACATTCACAGTACCTGTACTCGATTTCACACTCACAGCACCAGTACTCGATTTATCACTCACAGCACCAGTACTCGATTTCACACTCAGAGCACCAGTACTCGATTTCACACTCACAGCACCAGTACTCGATTTCACACTCACAGCACCAGTACTCGATTTCACACTCACAGCACCAGTACTCGATTTATCACTCACAGCACCAGTACTCGATTTCACACTCACAGCACCAGTACTCGATTTCACACTCACAGCACCAGTACTTGATTTCACACTCACAGCACCAGTACTCGATTTCACACCCACAGTACCAGCACTAGATTTAACACTCACAGTCCTCGATTTCACACACAGTACCAGTACTCGATTTCACTCTCACAGCACCAGTACTCGATTTCACACTAACAGTACCAGTATTCGATTTCACACTCACAGTACCAGTACTCGATTTCACACTCACAGCACTAGTACTCGATTTCACACTCACAGCACCAGTACTCGATTTCACACTCACCGTACCAGTACTCGATTTCACACTCACAGCACAAGTAGTCGATTTCACACTCACAGCACCAGTACTCGATTTCACACTCACAGTACCTGTACTCGATTTCACACTCACAGCACCAGTACTCGATTTCACACTCACAGCACAAGTAGTCGATTTCACACTCACAGCACCAGTACTCGATTTCACATTCACAGTACCTGTACTCGATTTCACACTCACAGCACCAGTACTCGATTTCACACTCACAGCACCAGTACTCGATTTCACACCCACAGTACCAGTACTCGATTTAACACTCACAGTACTCGATTTCACACACAGTACCAGTACTCGATTTCACTCTCACAGCACCAGTACTCGATTTCACACTAACAGTACGAGTATTCGATTTCACACTCACAGTACCAGTACTCGATTTCACACTCACAGCACCAGTACTCGATTTCACACTCACAGCACCAGTACTCGATTTCACACTCACAGCACCAGTACTCGATTTCACACTCACAGTACCAGTACTCGATTTCACATTCACAGTACCTGTACTCGATTTCACACTCACAGCACCAGTACTCGATTTCACACTCACAGCACCAGTACTCGATTTCACACTCACAGTACCAGTACTCGATTTCACACTCACAGTACCAGTACTCGATTTTACACTCACAGTTTCAGTATTCGATTTCACACTCACAGCACCAGTACTCGATTTCACACTCACAGTACTCGATTTCACACTCACAATTCCAGTACTCGATTTCACACTCACAGCACCAGTACTCGATTTCACACTCACAGTACTCGATTTCACACTCACAGTACCAGTACTCGATTTCACACTCACAGTACCAGTACTCGATTTCACACTCACAGTACTAGTACTCGATTTCACACTCACAGCACCAATACTCGATTTCACCCTCACAGTACTAGTACTCGATTTCACCCTCACTGCACCAGTACTCGATTTCACACTCTTAGCACCAGTACTCGATTTCACACTCACAGCACCAGCATTCGATTTCACACTCACAGCACCACTACTCGATTTCACACTCACAGTACCAGTACTCGATTTCACACTCACAGTACCAGTACTCGATTTCACACTCACAGTTTCAGTACTCGATTTCACACTCACAGCACCAGTACTCGATTTCACACTCACTGCACCAGTACTCGATTTCACACTCACAGTACCAGAACTCGATTTCACACTCACAGTACCAGTACTCGATTTCACACCCACAGTACCAGTACTCGATTTCACACCCACAGTACCAGTACTCGATTTCACACTCAGCACCAGTACTCGATTTCACACTCACTGCACAAGGACTCGATTTCACACTCACAGCACGAGTAGTCGATTTCACACTCACAATACTAGCACACGATTTCACTTTCACAGCACCAGTCCTCGATTTCACACTCACAGTACAAGTACTCGATTTCACACTCACAGTACAAGTACTCGATTTCACACCCACAGTACCAGTACTCGATTTAACACTCTCAGTACTCGATTTCACACACAGTACCAGTACTTGATTTCACTCTCACAGCACCAGTACTCGATTTCACACTCACAGTACCAGTACTCGATTTCACACTCACAGTACCAGTGCTCTATTTCACACTCACAGCACCAGTACTCGATTTTACACTCACAGCAACAGTACTCGATTTCACACTCACAGCACCAGTACTCGATTTCACAATCACAGTACTCGATTTCACACTCACAATACCACTACTCGATTTCACACTCACAGCACCAGTAAGCGATTTCACACTCACAGTACTCGATTTCACACTCACAGCACCAGCACTCGATTTCACACTCACAGCACCAGTACTCGATTTCACACTCACAGTACCAGTACTCGATTTCACACTCACACTTTCAGTACTCGATTTCACACTCACAGTACCAGTGCTCGATTTCACACTCACTGCACCAGTACTCGATTTCACACTCACAGTACCAGAACTCGATTTCACACACACAGTACCAGTACTCGATTTCACACTCACAGCACCAGTACTCGATTTCACACTCACAGCACCAGTGCTTGATTTCACACTCACAGCACCAGTACTCGATTTCACACCCACAGTACCAGTACTCGATTTAACACTCACAGTACTCGATTTCACACACAGTACCAGTACTCGATTTCACTCTCACAGCACCAGTACTCGGTTTCACACGAACAGTACCAGTATTCGATTTCACAATCACAGTACCAGTACTCGATTTCACACTCACAGCACCAGTACTCGATTTCACACTCACAGCACCAGTACTCGATTTCACACTCACAGCATAAGTAGTCGATTTCACACTCACAGCACCAGTACTCGATTTCACACTCACAGTACCAGTACTCGATTTCACACTCACAGTACCAGTACTCGATTTTACACTCACAGTACCAGTACTCGATTTCACACTCACAGCACCAGTACTCGATTTCACACTCACAGTACTCGATTTCACACTCACAATTCCAGTACTCGATTTCACACTCACAGTACCAGTACTCGATTTCACTCGCAATACCAGGAGTCGATTTCACACTCACAGTACCAGTACTCGATTTCACACTCACAGTACCAGTACTCAATTTCACACTCACAATTCCATTACTCGATTTCACACTCACAGCAACAGCACTCGATTTCACACTCACAGTAATAGTACTCGATTTCACACTCACATCAATAGTACTCGATTTCACACTCACAGTCCTAGTACTCGCTTGCACACTCACAATTTCATGACTCGATTTCACTCTCACAGCACCAGTACTCGATTTCACACTCACAGCACCAGTACTCGATTTCACACTCAAAGCACCAGTACTCGATTTCACACTCAAAGCACCAGTACTCGATTTCACTCACAATACCAGTACTCGATTTCACACTCACAGTACCAGTACTCGATTTAACACTCACAGCACCAGTACTCGATCTCACACTCACAGCACCAGTACTCGATTTCACACTCACAGTACTTGATTTCACACTCACAGCACCAGTACTCGATTTCACACTCACAGCACCAGTACGCGATTTCACACTCACAGTACTCGATTTCACACTCACAGCACCAGCACTCGATTTCACACTCACAGTACCAGTACTCGATTTCACACTCACAGTTTCAGTACTCGATTTCACACTCACAGTACCAGTACTCGATTTCACACTCACAGCACCAGTGCTTGATTTCACACTCACAGCACCAGTACTCGATTTCACACCCACAGTACCAGTACACGATTTAACACTCACAGTACTCGATTTCACACACAGTACCAGTACTCGATTTCACTCTCACAGCACCAGTACTCGGTTTCACACTAACAGTACCAGTATTCGATTTCACACTCACAGTACCAGTACTCGATTTCACACTCACAGCACCAGTACTCGATTTCACACTCACAGCACCAGTACTCGATTTCACACTCACAGTACCAGTACTCGATTTCACACTCACAGCACAAGCAGTCGATTTCACACTCACAGCACCAGTACTCGATTTCACACTCACAGTACCAGTACTAGATTTTACACTCACAGTACCAGTACTCGATTTCACTCTCACAGCACCAGTACTTGATTTCACACTCACAGTACTCGATTTCACACTCACAATTCCAGTACTCGATTTCACACTCACAGTACCAGGACTCGATTTCACACTCACAGTACCAGTACTCGATTTCACTCACAACACCAGGACTCGATTTCACACTCACAGTACCAGTACTCGATTTCACACTCACAGTACGAGTACTCGATTTCACACTCACAATTCCATTGCTCGATTTCACACTCACTGTACCAGTACTCGATTTCACACTCACAGTAATAGTACTCGATTTCACACTCACAGTAATAGTACTCGATTTCACACTCACAGCAACAGTACTCGATTTCACACTCACAGTACCAATACTCGATTCCACTCTCACAGTACCAGTACTCGATTTCACACTCACAGTCCTAGTACTCGCTTGCACACTCACAATTCCATTACTCGATTTCACTCTCACAGCACCAGTACTCGATTTCACACTCACAGCACCAGTACTCGATTTCACACTCAAAGCACCAGTACTCGATTTCACACTCAAAGCACCAGTACTCGATTTCACTCTCACAATAGTCGTACTCGATTTCACAATCACAGCACCAGTACTCGATTTCACTCACAATACCAGGACTCGATTTCACACTCACAGTACCAGTACTCGATTTAACACTCACAGCACCAGTACTCGATCTCACACTCACAGCACCAGGACTCGATTTCACACTCACAGCACCAATACTCGATTTCACACTCACAGCACCAGTACTCGATTTCACACTCACAGCACCAGTACTCGATTTCACACTCACAGTACCAGTACTCGATTTCACACTCACAGTACTCGATTTAACACTCACAGCACCAGTACTCGATTTCACACTCACAGTACCGGTACTCGATTTCACACTCACTGCACCAGTGCTCGATTTCACACTCACAGTACCAGCACTCGATTTCACACTCACAGTTCCATTACTCGATTTCACACTCACAGTACCAGTACTCGATTTCACACTCACAATTCCATTACTCGATTTCACACTCACAGTTTCAGTACTCGATTTCACACTCACAGTACCAGTACTCGATTTCACACTCACTGCACCAGTACTCGATTTCACACTCACAGTACCAGAATTCGATTTCACACACACAGTACCAGTACTCGATTTCACACTCACAGTACCAGTACTCGATTTAACACTCACAGTACTCGATTTCACACAAAGTACCAGTACTCGATTTCACTCTCACAGCACCAGTACTCGATTTCACACTAACAGTACCAGTATTCGATTTCACACTCACAGTACCAGTACTCGATTTCACACTCACAGCACCAGTACTCGATTTCACACTCACAGCACCAGTACTCGATTTCACACTCACAGTACCAGTACTCGATTTCACATTCACAGTACCTGTACTCGATTTCACACTCACAGCACCAGTACTCGATTTCACACTCACAGCACAAGTCGTCGATTTCACACTCACAGCACCAGTACTCGATTTCACACTCACAGTACCAGTACTCGATTTCACACTCACAGTACCAGTACTCGATTTCACACTCACAGTACCAGTACTCGATTTCACACTCACAATTCCATTACTCGATTTCACACTCACAGTACCAGTACTCGATTTCACACTCACAATTCCATTACTCGATTTCACACTCACAGCAACAGCACTCGATTTCACACTCACAGTAATAGTACTCGATTTCACACTCACAGTAATAGTACTCGATTTCACACTCACAGTAATAGTACTCGATTTCAAACTCAAAGTAATAGTACTCGATTTCACACTCACAGCAACAGTACTCGATTTCACACTCACAGTACCAATACTCGATTTCACTCTCACAGTACCAGTACTCGATTTCACACTCACAGTCCTAGTACTCGCTTGCACACTCACAATTCCATTACTCGATTCACTCTCACAGCACCAGAACTCGATTTCACACTCACAGCACCAGTACCCGACTTCACACTCACAGCACCAGTACTCGATTTCACACTCAAAGCACCAGTACTCGATTTCACTCTCACAATACTCGTACTCGATTTCACACTCACAGCACCAGTACTCGATTTCACTCACATTACCAGGACTCGATTTCACACTCACAGTCCAGGACTCGATTTAACACTCACAGCACCAGTACTCGATCTCACCCTCACAGCACCAGTACTCGATTTCACACTCACAGCACCAGTACTCGATTTCACACTCACAGCACCAGTACTCGATTTCACACTCACAGCACCAGTACTCGATTTCACACTCACAGTACTCGATTTCACACTCACAGCACCAGTACTCGATTTCACACTCACAGTACCAGTACTCGATTTCACACTCATAGTACCAGTACTCGATTTCACACTCACAGTACCAGTACTCGATTTCACACTCACAGCACCAGTACTCGATTTCACACTCACAGCACTTGGACTCGATTTCATACTCACAGCACCAGTAATCGATTTCACACTCACAGTACCAGTAGTCGATTTCACATTCACAGTACCTGTACTCGATTTCACACTCACAGCACCAGTAGTCGATTTCACATTCACAGTACCTGTACTCGATTTCACACTCACAGCACCAGTACTCGATTTATCACTCACAGCACCACTACTCGATTTCACACTCACAGCACCAGTACTCGATTTCACACTCACAGTACTCGATTTCACACTCACAATACCAGTACTCGGTTTCACACGAACAGTACCAGTACTCGATTTCACACTCACAGTACCAGTACTCGATTTCACACTCACAGTACCAGTCCTCGATTTCACACTCACAGTTTCAGTACTCGATTTCACACACACAGTACCAGTGCTCGATTTCACACTCACAGCACCAGTACTCGATTTCACACTCACAGCACCAGTACTTGATTTCACACTCACAGCACCAGTACTCGATTTCACACCCACAGTACCAGCACTAGATTTAACACTCACAGTCCTCGATTTCACACACAGTACCAGTACTCGATTTCACTCTCACAGCACCAGTACTCGATTTCACACTCACAGCACTAGTACTCGATTTCACACTCACAGCACCAGTACTCGATTTCACACTCACAGTACCAGTACTCGATTTCACACTCACAGCACAAGTAGTCGATTTCACACTCACAGCACCAGTACTCGATTTCACACTCACAGTACCTGTACTCGATTTCACACTCACAGCACCAGTACTCGATTTCACACTCACAGCACAAGTAGTCGATTTCACACTCACAGCACCAGCACTCGATTTCACATTCACAGTACCTGTACTCGATTTCACACTCACAGCACCAGTACTCGATTTCACACTCACAGCACAAGTAGTCGATTTCACACTCACAGCACCAGTACTTGATTTCACACTCACAGTACCAGTACTCGATTTCACACTCACAGCACCAGTACTCGATTTCACACTCACAGCACCAGTACTCGATTTAACACTCACAGTACCAGTACTCGATTTCACACTCACAGTACCAGTACTCGATTTAACACTCGCAGCACCAGTACTCGATCTCACACTCACAGCACCAGTACTCGATTTCACACTCAGAGTACTTGATTTCACACTCGCAATACCAGTACTCGATTTCACACTCACAGCACCAGTACACGATTTCACACTCACAGTACTCGATTTCACACTCACAGCACCAGCACTCGATTTCACACTCACAGTACCAGTACTCGATTTCACACTCACAGTTTCAGTGCTCGATTTCACACTCACAGTACCAGTACTCGATTTCACACTCACAGCACCAGTGCTTGATTTCACACTCACAGCACCAGTACTCGATTTCACACCCACAGTACCAGTACTCGATTTAACACTCACAGTACTCGATTTCACACACAGTACCAGTACTCGATTTCACTCTCACAGCACCAGTACTCGGTTTCACACTAACAGTACCAGTATTCGATTTCACACTCACAGTACCAGTACTCGATTTCACACTCACAGCACCAGTACTCGATTTCACACTCACAGCACCAGTACTCGATTTCACACTCACAGTACCAGTACTCGATTTCACACTCACAGCACAAGAAGTCGATTTCACACTCACAGCACCAGTACTCGATTTCACACTCACAGTACCAGTACTCGATTTCACACTCACAGTACCAGTACTAGATTTTACACTCACAGTACCAGTACTCGATTTCACTCTCACAGCACCAGTACTTGATTTCACACTCACAGTACTCGATTTCACACTCACAATTCCAGTACTCGATTTCACACTCACAGTACCAGGACTCGATTTCACACTCACAGTACCAGTACTCGATTTCACTCACAACACCAGGACTCGATTTCACACTCACAGTACCAGTACTCGATTTCACACTCACAGTACGAGTACTCGATTTCACACTCACAATTCCATTGCTCGATTTCACACTCACAGTACCAGTACTCGATTTCACACTCACAGTAATAGTACTCGATTTCACACTCACAGTAATAGTACTCGATTTCACACTCACAGCAACAGTACTCGATTTCACACTCACAGTACCAATACTCGATTCCACTCTCACAGTACCAGTACTCGGTTTCACACTAACAGTACCAGTATTCGATTTCACACTCACAGTACCAGTACTCGATTTCACACTCACAGCACCAGTACTCGATTTCACACTCACAGCACCAGTACTCGATTTCACACTCACAGTAGCAGTACTCGATTTCACAATCACAGCACCAGTACTCGATTTCACTCACAATACCAGGACTCGATTTCACACTCACAGTACCAGTACTCGATTTAACACTCACAGCACCAGTACTCGATCTCACACTCACAGCACCAGGACTCGATTTCACACTCACAGCACCAATACTCGATTTCACACTCACAGCACCAGTACTCGATTTCACACTCACAGCACCAGTACTCGATTTCACACTCACAGTACCAGTACTCGATTTCACACTCACAGTACTCGATTTCACACTCACAGTACCAGTACTCAATTTCACACACACAGTACCAGTACTCGATTTCACACTCACAGTACTCGTACTCGATTTCACACTCACAGCACCAATGCTCGATTTCACCCTCACAGTACTAGTACTCGATTTCACCCTCACTGCATCAGTACTCGATTTCACACTCTTAGCACCAGTACTCGATTTCACACTCACAGCACCAGTACTCGATTTCACACTCACAGTACCGGTACTCGATTTCACACTCACTGCACCAGTGCTCGATTTCACACTCACAGTACCAGCACTCGATTTCACACTCACAGTTCCATTACTCGATTTCACACTCACAGTACCAGTACTCGATTTCACACTCACAATTCCATTACTCGATTTCACACTCACAGTTTCAGTACTCGATTTCACACTCACAGTACCAGTACTCGATTTCACACTCACTGCACCAGTACTCGATTTCACACTCACAGTACCAGAATTCGATTTCACACACACAGTACCAGTACTCGATTTAACACTCACAGTACTCGATTTCACACTCACAGTACCAGTACTCGATTTCACACTCACAGTACCAGTACTTGATTTTACACTCACAATTCCATTACTCGATTTCACACTCACAGTACCAGTACTCGATTTCACACTCACAATTCCATTACTCGATTTCACACTCACAGCAACAGCACTCGATTTCACACTCACAGTAATAGTACTCGATTTCACACTCACAGTAATAGTACTTGATTTCACACTCACAGTAATAGTACTCGATTTCAAACTCAAAGTAATAGTACTCGATTTCACACTCACAGCAACAGTACTCGATTTCACACTCACAGTACCAATACTCGATTTCACTCTCACAGTACCAGTACTCGATTTCACACTCACAGTCCTAGTACTCGCTTGCACACTCACAATTCCATTACTCGATTCACTCTCACAGCACCAGAACTCGATTTCACACTCACAGCACCAGTACCCGACTTCACACTCACAGCACCAGTACTCGATTTCACACTCAAAGCACCAGTACTCGATTTCATTCTCACAATACTCGTACTCGATTTCACACTCACAGCACCATTACTCGATTTCACTCACATTACCAGGACTCGATTTCACACTCACAGTCCAGGACTCGATTTAACACTCACAGCACCAGTACTCGATCTCACCCTCACAGCACCAGTACTCGATTTCACACTCACAGCACCAGTACTCGATTTCACACTCACAGCACCAGTACTCGATTTCACACTCACAGCACCAGTACTCGATTTCACACTCACAGCACTCGATTTCACACTCACATCACCAGTACTCGATTTCACACTCACAGTACCAGTACTCGATTTCACACTCATAGTACCAGTACTCGATTTCACACTCACAGTACCAGTACTCGATTTCACACTCACAGCACCAGTACTCGATTTCACACTCACAGCACCAGGACTCGATTTCATACTCACAGCACCAGTAATCGATTTCACACTCACAGTACCAGTAGTCGATTTCACATTCACAGTACCTGTACTCGATTTCACACTCACAGCACCAGTACTCGATTTATCACTCACAGCACCAGTACTCGATTTCACACTCAGAGCACCAGTACTCGATTTCACACTCACAGCACCAGTACTCGATTTCACACTCACAGCACCAGTACTCGATTTCACACTCACAGCACCAGTACTCGATTTATCACTCACAGCACCAGTACTCGATTTCACACTCACAGCACCAGTACTCGATTTCACACTCACAGCACCAGTACTTGATTTCACACTCACAGCACCAGTACTCGATTTCACACCCACAGTACCAGCACTAGATTTAACACTCACAGTCCTCGATTTCACACACAGTACCAGTACTCGATTTCACTCTCACAGCACCAGTACTCGATTTCACACTAACAGTACCAGTACTCGATTTCACACTCATAGTACCAGTACTCGATTTCACACTCACAGTACCAGTACTCGATTTCACACTCACAGCACCAGTACTCGATTTCACACTCACAGCACCAGGACTCGATTTCATACTCACAGCACCAGTAATCGATTTCACACTCACAGCACCAGTACTCGATTTCACATTCACAGTACCTGTACTCGATTTCACACTCACAGCACCAGTACTCGATTTATCACTCACAGCACCAGTACTCGATTTCACACTCAGAGCACCAGTACTCGATTTCACACTCACAGCACCAGTACTCGATTTCACACTCACAGCACCAGTACTCGATTTCACACTCACAGCACCAGTACTCGATTTATCACTCACAGCACCAGTACTCGATTTCACACTCACAGCACCAGTACTCGATTTCACACTCACAGCACCAGTACTTGATTTCACACTCACAGCACCAGTACTCGATTTCACACCCACAGTACCAGCACTAGATTTAACACTCACAGTCCTCGATTTCACACACAGTACCAGTACTCGATTTCACTCTCACAGCACCAGTACTCGATTTCACACTAACAGTACCAGTATTCGATTTCACACTCACAGTACCAGTACTCGATTTCACACTCACAGCACTAGTACTCGATTTCACACTCACAGCACCAGTACTCGATTTCACACTCACCGTACCAGTACTCGATTTCACACTCACAGCACAAGTAGTCGATTTCACACTCACAGCACCAGTACTCGATTTCACACTCACAGTACCTGTACTCGATTTCACACTCACAGCACCAGTACTCGATTTCACACTCACAGCACAAGTAGTCGATTTCACACTCACAGCACCAGTACTCGATTTCACATTCACAGTACCTGTACTCGATTTCACACTCACAGCACCAGTACTCGATTTCACACTCACAGCACCAGTACTCGATTTCACACCCACAGTACCAGTACTCGATTTAACACTCACAGTACTCGATTTCACACACAGTACCAGTACTCGATTTCACTCTCACAGCACCAGTACTCGATTTCACACTAACAGTACGAGTATTCGATTTCACACTCACAGTACCAGTACTCGATTTCACACTCACAGCACCAGTACTCGATTTCACACTCACAGCACCAGTACTCGATTTCACACTCACAGCACCAGTACTCGATTTCACACTCACAGTACCAGTACTCGATTTCACATTCACAGTACCTGTACTCGATTTCACACTCACAGCACCAGTACTCGATTTCACACTCACAGCACCAGTACTCGATTTCACACTCACAGTACCAGTACTCGATTTCACACTCACAGTACCAGTACTCGATTTTACACTCACAGTTTCAGTATTCGATTTCACACTCACAGCACCAGTACTCGATTTCACACTCACAGTACTCGATTTCACACTCACAATTCCAGTACTCGATTTCACACTCACAGCACCAGTACTCGATTTCACACTCACAGTACTCGATTTCACACTCACAGTACCAGTACTCGATTTCACACTCACAGTACCAGTACTCGATTTCACACTCACAGTACTAGTACTCGATTTCACACTCACAGCACCAATACTCGATTTCACCCTCACAGTACTAGTACTCGATTTCACCCTCACTGCACCAGTACTCGATTTCACACTCTTAGCACCAGTACTCGATTTCACACTCACAGCACCAGCATTCGATTTCACACTCACAGCACCACTACTCGATTTCACACTCACAGTACCAGTACTCGATTTCACACTCACAGTACCAGTACTCGATTTCACACTCACAGTTTCAGTACTCGATTTCACACTCACAGCACCAGTACTCGATTTCACACTCACTGCACCAGTACTCGATTTCACACTCACAGTACCAGAACTCGATTTCACACTCACAGTACCAGTACTCGATTTCACACCCACAGTACCAGTACTCGATTTCACACCCACAGTACCAGTACTCGATTTCACACTCAGCACCAGTACTCGATTTCACACTCACTGCACAAGGACTCGATTTCACACTCACAGCACGAGTAGTCGATTTCACACTCACAATACTAGCACACGATTTCACTTTCACAGCACCAGTCCTCGATTTCACACTCACAGTACAAGTACTCGATTTCACACTCACAGTACAAGTACTCGATTTCACACCCACAGTACCAGTACTCGATTTAACACTCTCAGTACTCGATTTCACACACAGTACCAGTACTTGATTTCACTCTCACAGCACCAGTACTCGATTTCACACTCACAGTACCAGTACTCGATTTCACACTCACAGTACCAGTGCTCTATTTCACACTCACAGCACCAGTACTCGATTTTACACTCACAGCAACAGTACTCGATTTCACACTCACAGCACCAGTACTCGATTTCACAATCACAGTACTCGATTTCACACTCACAATACCACTACTCGATTTCACACTCACAGCACCAGTAAGCGATTTCACACTCACAGTACTCGATTTCACACTCACAGCACCAGCACTCGATTTCACACTCACAGCACCAGTACTCGATTTCACACTCACAGTACCAGTACTCGATTTCACACTCACACTTTCAGTACTCGATTTCACACTCACAGTACCAGTGCTCGATTTCACACTCACTGCACCAGTACTCGATTTCACACTCACAGTACCAGAACTCGATTTCACACACACAGTACCAGTACTCGATTTCACACTCACAGCACCAGTACTCGATTTCACACTCACAGCACCAGTGCTTGATTTCACACTCACAGCACCAGTACTCGATTTCACACCCACAGTACCAGTACTCGATTTAACACTCACAGTACTCGATTTCACACACAGTACCAGTACTCGATTTCACTCTCACAGCACCAGTACTCGGTTTCACACGAACAGTACCAGTATTCGATTTCACAATCACAGTACCAGTACTCGATTTCACACTCACAGCACCAGTACTCGATTTCACACTCACAGCACCAGTACTCGATTTCACACTCACAGCATAAGTAGTCGATTTCACACTCACAGCACCAGTACTCGATTTCACACTCACAGTACCAGTACTCGATTTCACACTCACAGTACCAGTACTCGATTTTACACTCACAGTACCAGTACTCGATTTCACACTCACAGCACCAGTACTCGATTTCACACTCACAGTACTCGATTTCACACTCACAATTCCAGTACTCGATTTCACACTCACAGTACCAGTACTCGATTTCACTCGCAATACCAGGAGTCGATTTCACACTCACAGTACCAGTACTCGATTTCACACTCACAGTACCAGTACTCAATTTCACACTCACAATTCCATTACTCGATTTCACACTCACAGCAACAGCACTCGATTTCACACTCACAGTAATAGTACTCGATTTCACACTCACATCAATAGTACTCGATTTCACACTCACAGTCCTAGTACTCGCTTGCACACTCACAATTTCATGACTCGATTTCACTCTCACAGCACCAGTACTCGATTTCACACTCACAGCACCAGTACTCGATTTCACACTCAAAGCACCAGTACTCGATTTCACACTCAAAGCACCAGTACTCGATTTCACTCACAATACCAGTACTCGATTTCACACTCACAGTACCAGTACTCGATTTAACACTCACAGCACCAGTACTCGATCTCACACTCACAGCACCAGTACTCGATTTCACACTCACAGTACTTGATTTCACACTCACAGCACCAGTACTCGATTTCACACTCACAGCACCAGTACGCGATTTCACACTCACAGTACTCGATTTCACACTCACAGCACCAGCACTCGATTTCACACTCACAGTACCAGTACTCGATTTCACACTCACAGTTTCAGTACTCGATTTCACACTCACAGTACCAGTACTCGATTTCACACTCACAGCACCAGTGCTTGATTTCACACTCACAGCACCAGTACTCGATTTCACACCCACAGTACCAGTACACGATTTAACACTCACAGTACTCGATTTCACACACAGTACCAGTACTCGATTTCACTCTCACAGCACCAGTACTCGGTTTCACACTAACAGTACCAGTATTCGATTTCACACTCACAGTACCAGTACTCGATTTCACACTCACAGCACCAGTACTCGATTTCACACTCACAGCACCAGTACTCGATTTCACACTCACAGTACCAGTACTCGATTTCACACTCACAGCACAAGCAGTCGATTTCACACTCACAGCACCAGTACTCGATTTCACACTCACAGTACCAGTACTAGATTTTACACTCACAGTACCAGTACTCGATTTCACTCTCACAGCACCAGTACTTGATTTCACACTCACAGTACTCGATTTCACACTCACAATTCCAGTACTCGATTTCACACTCACAGTACCAGGACTCGATTTCACACTCACAGTACCAGTACTCGATTTCACTCACAACACCAGGACTCGATTTCACACTCACAGTACCAGTACTCGATTTCACACTCACAGTACGAGTACTCGATTTCACACTCACAATTCCATTGCTCGATTTCACACTCACTGTACCAGTACTCGATTTCACACTCACAGTAATAGTACTCGATTTCACACTCACAGTAATAGTACTCGATTTCACACTCACAGCAACAGTACTCGATTTCACACTCACAGTACCAATACTCGATTCCACTCTCACAGTACCAGTACTCGATTTCACACTCACAGTCCTAGTACTCGCTTGCACACTCACAATTCCATTACTCGATTTCACTCTCACAGCACCAGTACTCGATTTCACACTCACAGCACCAGTACTCGATTTCACACTCAAAGCACCAGTACTCGATTTCACACTCAAAGCACCAGTACTCGATTTCACTCTCACAATAGTCGTACTCGATTTCACAATCACAGCACCAGTACTCGATTTCACTCACAATACCAGGACTCGATTTCACACTCACAGTACCAGTACTCGATTTAACACTCACAGCACCAGTACTCGATCTCACACTCACAGCACCAGGACTCGATTTCACACTCACAGCACCAATACTCGATTTCACACTCACAGCACCAGTACTCGATTTCACACTCACAGCACCAGTACTCGATTTCACACTCACAGTACCAGTACTCGATTTCACACTCACAGTACTCGATTTAACACTCACAGCACCAGTACTCGATTTCACACTCACAGTACCGGTACTCGATTTCACACTCACTGCACCAGTGCTCGATTTCACACTCACAGTACCAGCACTCGATTTCACACTCACAGTTCCATTACTCGATTTCACACTCACAGTACCAGTACTCGATTTCACACTCACAATTCCATTACTCGATTTCACACTCACAGTTTCAGTACTCGATTTCACACTCACAGTACCAGTACTCGATTTCACACTCACTGCACCAGTACTCGATTTCACACTCACAGTACTCGATTTCACACAAAGTACCAGTACTCGATTTCACACTCACAGTACCAGTACTCGATTTAACACTCACAGTACTCGATTTCACACAAAGTACCAGTACTCGATTTCACTCTCACAGCACCAGTACTCGATTTCACACTAACAGTACCAGTATTCGATTTCACACTCACAGTACCAGTACTCGATTTCACACTCACAGCACCAGTACTCGATTTCACACTCACAGCACCAGTACTCGATTTCACACTCACAGTACCAGTACTCGATTTCACATTCACAGTACCTGTACTCGATTTCACACTCACAGCACCAGTACTCGATTTCACACTCACAGCACAAGTCGTCGATTTCACACTCACAGCACCAGTACTCGATTTCACACTCACAGTACCAGTACTCGATTTCACACTCACAGTACCAGTACTCGATTTCACACTCACAGTACCAGTACTCGATTTCACACTCACAATTCCATTACTCGATTTCACACTCACAGTACCAGTACTCGATTTCACACTCACAATTCCATTACTCGATTTCACACTCACAGCAACAGCACTCGATTTCACACTCACAGTAATAGTACTCGATTTCACACTCACAGTAATAGTACTCGATTTCACACTCACAGTAATAGTACTCGATTTCAAACTCAAAGTAATAGTACTCGATTTCACACTCACAGCAACAGTACTCGATTTCACACTCACAGTACCAATACTCGATTTCACTCTCACAGTACCAGTACTCGATTTCACACTCACAGTCCTAGTACTCGCTTGCACACTCACAATTCCATTACTCGATTCACTCTCACAGCACCAGAACTCGATTTCACACTCACAGCACCAGTACCCGACTTCACACTCACAGCACCAGTACTCGATTTCACACTCAAAGCACCAGTACTCGATTTCACTCTCACAATACTCGTACTCGATTTCACACTCACAGCACCAGTACTCGATTTCACTCACATTACCAGGACTCGATTTCACACTCACAGTCCAGGACTCGATTTAACACTCACAGCACCAGTACTCGATCTCACCCTCACAGCACCAGTACTCGATTTCACACTCACAGCACCAGTACTCGATTTCACACTCACAGCACCAGTACTCGATTTCACACTCACAGCACCAGTACTCGATTTCACACTCACAGTACTCGATTTCACACTCACAGCACCAGTACTCGATTTCACACTCACAGTACCAGTACTCGATTTCACACTCATAGTACCAGTACTCGATTTCACACTCACATTACCAGTACTCGATTTCACACTCACAGCACCAGTACTCGATTTCACACTCACAGCACTTGGACTCGATTTCATACTCACAGCACCAGTAATCGATTTCACACTCACAGTACCAGTAGTCGATTTCACATTCACAGTACCTGTACTCGATTTCACACTCACAGCACCAGTAGTCGATTTCACATTCACAGTACCTGTACTCGATTTCACACTCACAGCACCAGTACTCGATTTATCACTCACAGCACCACTACTCGATTTCACACTCACAGCACCAGTACTCGATTTCACACTCACAGTACTCGATTTCACACTCACAATACCAGTACTCGATTTTACACTCACAGAACCAGTACTCGATTTCACACTCACAGTACCAGTACTCGATTTCACACTCACAGTACCAGTCCTCGATTTCACACTCACAGTTTCAGTACTCGATTTCACACACACAGTACCAGTGCTCGATTTCACACTCACAGCACCAGTACTCGATTTCACACTCACAGCACCAGTACTTGATTTCACACTCACAGCACCAGTACTCGATTTCACACCCACAGTACCAGCACTAGATTTAACACTCACAGTCCTCGATTTCACACACAGTACCAGTACTCGATTTCACTCTCACAGCA
The DNA here is from genome assembly GCF_044704955.1 of Pristiophorus japonicus. NCBI lineage: Eukaryota > Metazoa > Chordata > Chondrichthyes > Pristiophoridae > Pristiophorus > Pristiophorus japonicus. Next base: position 12,932 of record NW_027254840.1, on the reverse strand, counting down.
CCAGTACTCGATTTCACACTCACAGCACTAGTACTCGATTTCACACTCACAGCACCAGTACTCGATTTCACACTCACAGTACCAGTACTCGATTTCACACTCACAGCACAAGTAGTCGATTTCACACTCACAGCACCAGTACTCGATTTCACACTCACAGTACCTGTACTCGATTTCACACTCACAGCACCAGTACTCGATTTCACACTCACAGCACAAGTAGTCGATTTCACACTCACAGCACCAGCACTCGATTTCACATTCACAGTACCTGTACTCGATTTCACACTCACAGCACCAGTACTCGATTTCACACTCACAGCACAAGTAGTCGATTTCACACTCACAGCACCAGTACTTGATTTCACACTCACAGTACCAGTACTCGATTTCACACTCACAGCACCAGTACTCGATTTCACACTCACAGCACCAGTACTCGATTTAACACTCACAGCACCAGTACTCGATTTCACACTCACAGCACCAGGACTCGATTTAACACTCACAGTACCAGTACTCGATTTCACACTCACAGTACCAGGACTCGATTTCACACTCACAGTACTAGCACTCGATTTCACTCACAATACCAGGACTCGATTTCACACTCACAGCACCAGTACTCGATTTCACACTCAAGGCACCAGTACTCGATTTCACACCCACAGTACCAGTACTCGATTTGACACTCACAGCACCAGTACTCGATTTCACACTCACAGTACCAGTACTCGATTTAACACTCACAGTACCAGTACTCGATTTCACACTCACAGTACCAGTACTTGATTTTACACTCACAGTACCAGTACTCGATTTCACACTCACAGTACCAGTACTCGATTTCACACTCACAGTACCAGTACTCAATTTCACACTCACAATTCCATTACTCGATTTCACACTCACAGTACCAGTACTCGATTTCACACTCACAATTCCATTACTCGATTTCACACTCACAGCAACAGCACTCGATTTCACACTCACAGTAATAGTACTCGATTTCACACTCACAGTAATAGTACTCAATTTCACACTCACAGTAATAGTACTCGATTTCAAACTCAAAGTAATAGTACTCGATTTCACACTCACAGCAACAGTACTCGATTTCACACTCACAGTACCAATACTCGATTTCACTCTCACAGTACCAGTACTCGATTTCACACTCACAGTCCTAGTACTCGCTTGCACACTCACAATTCCATTACTCGATTCACTCTCACAGCACCAGAACTCGATTTCACACTCACAGCACCAGTACCCGACTTCACACTCACAGCACCAGTACTCGATTTCACACTCAAAGCACCAGTACTCGATTTCACTCTCACAATACTCGTACTCGATTTCACACTCACAGCACCAGTACTCGATTTCACTCACATTACCAGGACTCGATTTCACACTCACAGTCCAGGACTCGATTTAAAACTCACAGCACCAGTACTCGATCTCACCCTCACAGCACCAGTACTCGATTTCACACTCACAGCACCAGTACTCGATTTCACACTCACAGCACCAGTACTCGATTTCACACTCACAGCACCAGTACTCGATTTCACACTCACAGTACCAGTACTCGATTTCACACTCACAGCACCAGTACTCGATTTCACACTCACAGTACCAGTCCTCGATTTCACACTCACAGTACCAGTCCTCGATTTCACACTCACAGCAGCAGTACTCGATTTCACACTCACAGTACCAGTACTCGATTTCACACTCACAGCACCAGTACTCGATTTCACACTCACAGTACCAGTACTCGATTTCACATTCACAGCACAATTACTCGATTTCACACTCACAGCTCGAGTACTCGATTTCACACTCACTGCACCAGTACTCGATTTCACACTCACAGCACCAGTACTCGATTTCACACTCTCAGCACCAGTACTCGATTTCACACTCACAGCACCAGTACTCGATTTCACACTCACAGTACCAGTCCTCGATTTCACACTCACAGCACCAGTACTCGATTTCTCACTCACAGCACCAGTACTCGATTTCACACTCACAGTACCAGTACTCGATTTCACACTCACAGTACCAGTCCTCGATTTCACACTCACAGCACCAGGACTCGATTTCACACTCACAGCACCAGAACTCGATTTCACACTCACAGCACCAATACTCGATTTCACACTCACAGTACCAGTACGCAATTTCACACTCACAGCACCAGGACTCGATTTCACACTCACAATTCCCAGACTCGTTTTCACACTCACAGCACCTGTGCTCAATTTCACACTCACAGTACCAGTACTAGATTTCACACTCACAGCACCTGTGCTCAATTTCACACTCACAGTACCAGTACTAGATTTCACACTCACAGCACCAGTACTCGATTTCACACTCACAGTACCTGTATTCGATTTTACACTCACAGTACCAATACTCGATTTCACACTCACAATTCCATTACTCGATTTCACACTCACAGTAACAGTACTCGATTTCACACTCACAGTACCAGTACTCGATTTCACACTCACAGTAATAGTACTCGATTCCACACTCACAGCACCAGTACTCGATTTCACACTCACAGCACCAGTACTCGATTTCACACTCACAGCACCAGTACTCGATTTCACACTCACAGCACCAGTACTCGATTTCACACTCACAGCACCAGTACTCGAGTTCACACTTACAGTACCAGTACTCGACCTCGCACTCACAGCACCACTACTCGATTTCACACTCACAGCACCAGTACCAGTACTCGACCTCGCACTCACAGCACCAGTACTCGATTTCACACTCACAGCACCGGTGCTCGATTTCACACTCACAGCACCAGTACTCGAGTTCACACTCACAGTACCAGTACTCGACCTCGCACTCACAGCACCAGTACTCGATTTCACACTCACAGCACCGGTGCTCGATTTCACACTCACAGTACCAGTACTCGATTTCACACTCACAGCACCAGTACTCGATTTCACACTCACAGCACCAGTACTCGAGTTCACACTCACAGTACCAGTACTCGACCTCGCACTCACAGTACCAGTACTCGATTTCACACTCGCAGCAGCAGTAATCGATTTCACACTCACAGTACCAGTACTCGATTTCACTCTCACAGCACCAGTACTCAATTTCACACTCACAGCACCAGTACTCGATTTCACACTCACAGCACCAGTACTTGATTTCACACTCACAGTACCAGTACTCGATTTCACACTCACAGCACCAGTAATCGATTTCACACTCACAGTATCAGTACTCAATTTCACACTCACAGCACCAGTACTCGATTTCACACTCACAGCACCAGTACTCGATTTCACACTCAAAGCACCAGTACTCGATTTCACACTCACAGCACCAGTACTCGATTTCACACTCACAGCACCAGTACTCGATTTCACACTCAAAGCACCAGTACTCGATTTCACACTCACAGCACCAGTACTCTTTTTCACACTCACAGTACCAGTACTCGATTTCACACTCACAGTACCAGTATTCGATTCCACACTCACAGCACCAGCACTCAATTTCACACTCACAGTACCAGTACTCAATTTCACACTCACAGTACCAGTACTCGATTTCACACTCTCAGTACCAGCACTCAATTTCACACTCACAGCACCAGTACTCAATTTCACACTCACAATTCCATTACTCGATTACACACTGACAGCACCACGACTCGATTTCACAGTCTCAGCACCAGTACTCGATTTCACACTCACAGTAACAGTTCTCGATTTCACACTTACAGCACCAGTACTCGATTTCACTCTCACAGCACCAGTACTCAATTTCACACTCACATTACCAGTACTCGATTTCACACTCACAGCACCAGTACTCGACTTCACACTCACAGCACCAGTACTCAATTTCACACTCACAGCACCAGTACTCGATTTCACACTCACAGCACCAGTACTCGATTTCACACTCACAGCACCAGTACTCTTTTTCACACTCACAGTACCAGTACTCGATTACACACTCACAGTACCAGTACTCGATTTCACACTCACAGTACCAGTATTCGATTCCACACTCACAGCACCAGCACTCAATTTCACACTCACAGTACCAGTACTCAATTTCACACTCACAGTACCAGTACTCGATTTCACACTCTCAGTACCAGCACTCAATTTCACACTCACAGCACCAGTACTCAATTTCACACTCACAATTCCATTACTCGATTACACACTGACAGCACCAGGACTCGATTTCACACTCTCAGCACCAGTACTCGATTTCACACTCACAGTACCAGTACTCGATTTCACACTCACAGCACCAGTACTCGATTTCACACTCACAATTCCAATACTCGATTTCACACTCACAGCACCAGGACTCGATTTCACACTCACAATTCCATTACTCGTTTTCACACTCACAGCACCTGTGCTCAATTTCACACTCACAGTACCAGTACTCGATTTCACACTCACAGCAGCAGTACTCGATTTCACACTCACAGTACCAGTATTCGATTTTACACTCACAGTACCAATATACGATTTCACACTCACAATTCCATTACTCGATTTCACACTCACAGTACCAGTACTCGATTTCACACTCACAGCACCAGTTCTCGATTTCACACTCACAGCACCAGTACTCGAATTCACACTCACAGTACCAGTACTCGATTTCATACACACAGCACCAGTACTCGATTTCACACTCACAACACCAGTACTCGATTTCACACTCACAGTACCAGTACTCGATTTCACACTCACAGCACCAGTACTCGATTTCACACTCACAGCACCAGTACTCAATTTCACACTCACAGTACCAGTACTCGATTTCACACTCACAGTACCAGTACTCGATTTCACACTCACAGCACCAGTACTCAATTTCACACTCACAATTCCATTACTCGATTTCACACTCACAGTCCCAGTACTCGATTTCACACTCACAGTACCAGTACTCGATTTCACACTCACAGTAACAGTTTTCGATTTCACTCTCACAGCACCAGTACTCGATTTCACACTCACAGCACCAGTACTCGATTTCACACTCACAGCACCAGTAGTCGATTTCACACTCACAGTACCAGTACTCAATTTCACACTCACAATACCAGTACTCGATTTCACACTCACAGTACCAGTCCTCGATTTCACACTGACAGTACCAGTACTCGATTTCACACTCTCAGTACTCGATTTCACACTCACAGTACCAGTACTCGATTTCACACTCACAGCACCAGACCTCGATTTCACACTCACAGTACCAGTACTCGATTTCACACTCACAGTACCAGTACTCGATTTCACACTCACAGTACCAGTCCTCGATTTCACACTCACAGCACCAGTACTCGATTTCACACTCACAGTAAAAGTACTCGATTTCACACTCACAGCACCAGAACTCGATTTCACACTCACATTACCAGTACTCGATTTCACAGTCACAGTACCAGTACTCGATTTAACACTCACAGTACCAGTACTCGATTTCACATTCACAGTACCAGTACTCGATTTCACACTCACAGCACCAGTACTCGATTTCACACTCACAGTACCAGTACTCGATTTCACACTCACAGTACCAGTCCTCGATTTCACACTCACAGTACCAGTACTCGATTTCACACTCACAGCACCAGTTCTCGATTTCACACTCACAGTACCTGTACTCGATTTCACACTCATAGTACCAGTACTCGATTTCACATTCACAGTACCAGTACTCGATTTCACACTCACAGCACCAGTACTCGATTTCACACTCACAGTACCAGAACTCGATTTCACACTCACAGCACCAGTACTCGATTTCACACTCACAGCACCAGTACTCGATTTCACACACACTGCACCAGTACTCGATTTCACACTCACTGCACAAGGACTCGATTTCACACTCACAGCACGAGTAGTCGATTTCACGCTCACAATACTAGTACTCGATTTCACACTCACAGCACCAGTCCTCGATTTCACACACAAAGCACAAGGACTCGATTTCACACTCACAGTACCAGTACTCAATTTCACACTCACAGCACCAGTACTCGATTTCACACTCACCGTACTCGATTTCACACTCACAGCACCAGTAGTCGATTTCACACTCACAGTACCAGGACTCGATTTCACACTCACAGCACCAGTACTCGATTTCACACTCACAGTACCAGTACTCGATTTCACACTCACAGTACCAGTACTCGATTTCACACTCACAGCACCAGTACTCGATTTCACACACACTGCACCAGTACTCGATTTCACACTCACTGCACAAGGACTCGATTTCACACTCACAGCACGAGTAGTCGATTTCACGCTAACAATACTAGTACTCGATTTCACACTCACAGCACCAGTCCTCGATTTCACACACAAAGCACAAGGACTCGATTTCACACTCACAGTACCAGTACTCGATTTCACACTCACAGCACCAGTACTCGATTTCACACTCACCGTACTCGATTTCACACTCACAGCACCAGCACTCGATTTCACACTCACAGCACCAGTACTCGATTTCACACTCACAGTACCAGTACTCGATTTCACACTCAGTACCAGTACTCGATTTCACACTCACAGCACCAGTGCTCAATTTCACACTCACAATTCCATTGCTCGATTACACACTCACAGCACCAGTACTCAATTTCACACTCACAGTTCCAGTACTCGACTTCACACTCACAGTACCAGGACTCGATTTCACACTCACAATTCCATTACTCGATTTCGCACTCACAGCACCAGTACTCGATTTAACACTCACAGCACCAGTACTCGATTTCACACTCACAGCACCAGTACTCGATTTCACACTCACAGCACCAGTACTCGATTTCACACTCACCGTACTCGATTTCACACTCACAGCACCAGTACTTGATTTAACAATCACAGCACCAGTACTCGATTTCACACTCACAGCACCAGTACTCGATTTCACACTCACAGCACCAGTACTCGATTTCACACTCACAGCACCAGTACTCGATTTCACACTCACCGTACTCGATTTCACACTCACAGCACCAGTACTCGATTTAACACTCACAGCACCAGTACTCGATTTCACACTCACAGCACCAGTACTCGATTTCACACTCACAGCACCAGTACTCGATTTCACACTCACAGCACCAGTACTCGATTTCACACTCACAGCACCAGTACTCGATTTCACAGTCACAGCACCAGTACTCGATTTCACACTCACAGTACCAGGCCCCAGACCGACTGCCCCCAGACAGACTCACCGGCCCCAGTAAGGCTCACTGGCCCCAGACAGGCTCACTGGCCCCAGACAGGCTCACTCGCCCCAGACAGGCTCACTCGCCCCAGACAGACTCACTGCCCCCAGACAGACTCACTGGCCCCAGACAGACTCACTGGCCCCAGACAGACTCACTGGCCCCAGACAGACTCACTGGCCCCAGACAGACTCACTGGCCCCAGATAGACTCACTGCCCCCAGACAGACTCACTGGCCCCAGACAGACTCACTGGCCCCAGACCCTGGCCCCAGACAGGCTCAGTGGCCCCAGACAGGCTCACTGGCCCCAGACAGGCTCACTGGCCCCAGACAGGCTCACTTGCCCCAGACAGGCTCACTTGCCCCAGACAGGCTCACTTGCCCCAGACAGGCTCACTGCCCCAGACAGGCTCACTGGCCCCAGACCCTGGCCCCAGACAGGCTCACTGGCCCCAGACAGGCTCACTGGCCCCAGACAGACTCACTGGCCCCAGACAGGCTCACTGCCCCTAGACAGGCTCACTGCCCCTAGACAGGCTCACTGCCCCCAGACAGGCTCACTGGCCCCAGACAGGCTCACTGGCCCCAGACAGGCTCACTGGCCCCAGACAGACTCACTGGCCCCAGACAGACTGCTCCCGTACAAAGTTGGACTACTGCCACTGTTTACCAGTGTGGAACGGGGCTTGTAGGGTGTCCCAGCAGATTCCTGGGGTTGCTGAAGCTCTGTCCATGGGGTGGCAATGGCTCCGTTTAGCTTGTAAATACTCTCCTCTCTCAGGACGACAGCTTTAATCCTCCCTTCCCGCCAACTCAGACTGCTGCCCCCCAGGCCGAGGTGGTGCAGTCTGCGACGGGCCTTCTAGGCCCAGAGCTGCTCGAGATCATCCTGCAGGGCCATCTGCAGCTTTCCTCCATCCGCGGGGTAGCACAGCATAGGGGCACTTGGACAGGCAAAGGCACACGGGGGAGACAAGGAATGCATAGGGTAATTCATTGATTTGTTGTGTAATTTTGGATGGATTGATGTATAAAGTTGGATTGGAATATTTACTTGGTGCTGGGTTGTATTTAGACACTGTGTCCAAGAGGACGTTGTGATGGTCAGTAACAGGGGGAAGGTAATGTGGGGAATATTGTTGAATGGGGAATTGGGGCTGCGTTCACTGGTCCCACAGTCGGATGGGTGGATCATGGACAGCCCGGCAGAAAGGGACTGTCTGGGTTCCCTCTGCCCTGCCTCCTTGTCCGCTTTCTCCAGCTCAGCTGCTCGCGGTGACAAGGAGAGCAGTCTGAGCTTCCTCTGCAGCACTCCCACCTTGGGTGGCTGCTGCTTGTGCTGCACTGGAAGCTGGGACATCGGCCGTCAGACGCTGTGGCATAATGGGTGGGTCTACAAGTGTGCTAATGGATCTGCCCACCCCTCCCACGCTGGAAAGGTCGGGCTCCAAGCTCCTGCCCAAAGCCCTGTGCAAGGCTGGAGCCGGACTCCTCCATGCTCCTTCACATTGCACTCGGACTATCTGACACGCCTGCCACTGATCAAGCATTTCGTTGTGCAAACCCATCAGCGATATTCTGTAGACCGCCCCATCGAAGTCCTCACCTGAGTCCTCTGCAGCAGAGTATGTGAGCGACCTCACCATCCGGTGAGTTGGAACCTGCCCTACACTTTCCCCCTGCCCTGGCTGTAGCCCACTCATACCCGGTGACACACCACGTGCTGATCCCACATCTAACCTCTCCTGCAAACTCCGCCTGTACCGCTCGCGCTCAGTGTGACGGGGTGTAATGTCCGCCTGTACCGCTCGCGCTCAGTGTGACGGGGTGTAATGTCCGCCTGTGCCGCTCGCGCTCAGTGAGACGGGTGTAGTGTCCGCCTGTACCGCTCTTGCTCAGTGTGACGGGGTGTAGTGTCCGCCTGTACCGCACGCGCTCAGTGTGATGGGGTGTAGTGTCCGCCTGAACCGTGCCTCCTACCATTTGACCAGGGCTCCTTCCTCAGACACCTCCAGCTCAAACTCCACTCGCTCGCCCACCATCACTGCCTGATCCTCCAGGGGCTTCATTATCAACACCGGGGGCTCTGTCAGGAGAAAGGGCAAGGGGTCAGCATGGACACAGAGAGCCCACCCCCACCCTGCCTGGATACACTGCACCCACCCCCCCACACACACTGCCCCCCACCCCACACACACAGTCCCCCCACCCCGAACACACACACTCCCCAACACACACACTCCCCCCACCATACACTCCCCCCACCCCACACACTCCCCACCCCACACAGACAGCCCCAGCTCCACAGACACTGCAACACCCCCCTCACCTCCCACAGACTGATTGTCGTCAGACCTCGGTCGGAGTCAGGTAAAAGTCGGGGCAGCTCGGATCAGGGGATCGGTCGGGTGGTGTGGTGGATGGGTTGGGTTCGGGCTCACGGGGGCTCAGTGTGGGGTCAGGGGTGTGGAAATCGGGGAGTATGGGGGTCGGGGGGTGTGAGGGTTGGGGGGTTTGGGGCCGGGGGGTGTGGGGGTAACGTGGTGTGAGTGGTGTGGGGGGGCTGTGGGAGTGTGGGGCTCGGGGGGTGTGGGGCTCGGAGGGTGTGGGGGTCGGGGGTGTGGGGGTCGGGGGGTGTGGGGGTCGGGGGTGTGGGGGTCGGGGGGTGTGAGGATCGGGGGTGTGGGGGTCGGGGGGTGTGGGGGTCGGGGGGGTGTGGGGGTCGGGGGGGTGTGGGGTCGGAGGGTGTGGGGGCCGGGGGGTGTGGGGGTCGGGGGTGTGGGGGTCGGGGGGTGTGAGGATCGGGGGTGTGGGGGTCGGGGGGTGTGGGGGTCGGGGGGGTGTGGGGGTCGGGGGGGTGTGGGGTCGGAGGGTGTGGGGGCCGGGGGGTGTGGGGGTCGGGGGAGTGTGAGGGTCGGCGGGTGTGCGGGGATCGGGGGTCGAGGGGGGGTCGGGGGTGTGGGGGTCACGGGGTGTGGGGGTCGGGGGTGTGTGGGGGTCGGGGGGTGTGGGGGTCGGGGGTGTGGGGGTCGGGGGTGTGTGGGGGTCGGGGGGGTGTGGGGTCGGAGGGTGTGGGGGCCGGGGGGTGTGGGGGTCGGGGGGGTGTGGGGGTCGGGGGAGTGTGAGGGTCGGCGGGTGTGCGGGGATCGGGGGTCGAGGGGGGGTCAGGGGTGTGGGGGTCACGGGGTGTGGGGGTTGGGGGTGTGTGGGGGTTGGGGGGTGTGGGGGTCGGGGGTGTGGGGGTCTGGGGTGTGGGGGTCAGGGGTGTGGGGGTCGGGGAGTGTGGGGGATGGGGGGTGTGGAGTGTGGGGTGTGGAGTGTGGGGGTCAGGGGTGTGGGGGTCGGGGAGTGTGTGGGATGGGGGTGTGGAGTGTGGGGGTGTGGAGTGTGGGGGTCGGGGGGGTGGGGGTCGGGAAGTGTGTGGGGATGGGGGTGTGGAGTGTGAGGGGGTGGGGGTGTGGAGTGTGAGGGGGTGGGGGTGGGGAGTGTGAGGGGGTGGGGGTGGGGAGCGTGAGGGGGTGGGGGTGGGGAGTGTGGGGGTCGGGGGTGGGTGTCGGGGGGTGGGGGTCGGGGGGTGTGGGGGTCGGGGGGGGTGGGGGTCGGGGAGTGTGTGGGGATGGGAGTGGGGAGTGTGAGGGGGTGGGGGTGTGGAGGGGGTGGGGGGTGGGGAGTGTGGAGGGGGTGGTGGTGTGGAGTGTGAGGGGGTGGGGGTGGGGAGTGTGAGGGGGTGGGGTGGGGAGTGTGAGGGGGTGGGGGTGTGGAGTGTGGGGGTCGGGGGGGTGGGGGTCGGGGAGTGTGTGGGGATAGGGGTGGGGAGTGTGAGGGGGTGGGGGTGTGGAGTGTGAGGGGGTGGGGGTGGGGGTGGGGAGTGTGGGGGTCGGGGGGTTGGGGTCGGGGGGGTGTGGGGGTCGGGGGGTGTGGGGGTCGGGGAGTGTGTGGGGATGGGGGTGGGGAGTGTGAGGGGGTGGGGAGGGGAGTGTGAGGGGGTGGGGGTGGGGAGTGTGGGGGTTGGGGGTCGGGGGTGTGGGGGTCGGGGGGTGTGGGTGTGGGGAGTGTGAGGGGGTGGGGGTGGGGAGTGTGGGGGTCGGGGTGGTGGGGGTCGGGGGGTGTGGGTGTGGAGAGTGTGAGGGGGTGGGGGTGGGGAGTGTGGGGGTCGGGGGGGTGGGGACGGGGGGTGTGGGGGTCGGGGGGTGTGGGTGTCGGGGAGTGTGTGGGGATGGGGGTGGGGAGTGTGAGGGGGTGGGGGGGTGGAGTGTGAGGGGGTGGGGAGTGTGGGGGTTGGGGGTCGGGGGTGTGGGGGTCGGGGGGTGTGGGTGTGGGGAGTGTGAGGGGGTGGGGGTGGGGAGTGTGGGGGTCGGGGGGGTGGGGGTCGGGGGGTGTGGGTGTGGAGAGTGTGAGGGGGTGGGGGTGGGGAGTGTGGGGGTCAGGGGGGTGGGGGTCGGGGGGTGTGGGTATGGGGAGTGTGAGGGTGTGGGGGTCGGGGGGTGTGGGGGTCAGGGGGTGTGGGGGTCGGGGGGTGTTGGGGTCAGGGGCTGTGGGGATCGGGGGGTGTGGGTATGGGGAGTGTGAGGGTGTGGGGGTGGGGAGTGTGGGGGTCGGGGGGTTGGGGGTCGGGGGGTGTGGGTGTGGTGAGTGTGAGGGGGTGGGGGTGGGGAGTGTGGGGGTCGGGGTTGTGGGTGTGGGGAGTGTGAGAGTGTGGGGGTGGGGAGTGTGGGGGGTCGGGGGTGTGGTGGTCGGGGGGTGTGTGGGGGTCGCGGCGTGTGGGGGTCGCCGGGTGTGGGGGTCGGGGGTGTGTGGGGATTGGGCGGTGTGGGGGTCGCGGGTGTGTGGGGGTCAGGGGGTGTGGGGGTCGGGGGGTGTGGGGGTCGGGGGGTGTGTGGGGGTCGGGGGTGTGGGGGTCGGGGGGTGTGGGGGTCAGGGGGTGTGGGGGTCGGGGGGTGTGGGGGTCGGGGGGTGTTGGGGTCAGGGGCTGTGGGGATCGGGGGTGTGGGGGTCACGGGTTGTGGGGGTCGGGGGTGTGTGGGGGTCAGGGGATGTGGGGGTCGGGGGGTGTGGAGGTCGGGGGGTGTGGGGGTCGGGGGGTGTGTGGGGATGGGGGTGGGGAGTGTGAGGGGGTGGGGGGGTGGAGTGTGAGGGGGTGGGGGGTGGAGTGTGAGGGGGTGGGGGTGGGGAGTGTGGGGGTCGGGGGGGTGGGGGTCGGGGAGTGTGTGGGGAGTGTGAGGGGGTGGGGAGTGTGAGGGGTTGGGGGTGTGGAGTGTGGGGGTCGGGGGGGGTGGGGGTCGGGGGGTGTGGGGGTGGGGAGTGTGGGGGGTCGGGGGTGTGTGAGGGTTGGGGGGTGTGTGGGGTCGGAGGATGGGTGACGTTCCTCAATACCTCGTACGAAGAGCTCGGTGAAGGTTTTCTCGTCCCCGACCACACACTGGTAGGCCGCATCGTCCGCCAGGGAGCAGTGGTTGATGGTGAGCACTCGCTTGTTCCCGATATTCTCAAAGATGAACCTGGCAGAAAGAAACAAGATTGGTCCGTGCAACTACTGACCCCACCCCCACACACTGACCCCACCCCCACACACTCACTGACCCCTCCCCCACACACTGACACCTCCCTCCCACACACTGACCCCACCCCCACACACTGACCCC